>NW_021319252.1:172392-177868 GCF_001605985.2 Dendrobium catenatum | reverse complement strand
ATAATAGGGCTCTTCAAGTGCAAAGAACATTATTTTAATGTCATTGCTTGAATGCACTGAATGTAGAAGAAAGGAAATGGTCGGTTAAGGCTTCATTTGGAATAGCTTATTTATTGCTTTTAAAAATAATTTTTTAGTATAATTTTTTTTTTAACGAGAAATTTTTATACTAAAAAACTGTTTTAAAAAATATAAAAAAATTGTCTTAGGTGAAGCCTAAATCAATGATAAAGCAAAACTATGCAATTAGGGGTGGCCGATAAAAGAACCCAAGTTTAATTTATTTAACACCTAAAATTTTATATTTACTCACATAACACTGCATTCTTTAAATAACGTCAAGAAAATCTTTTTCACCCTCTCTGTCCCATCACAAAGGGTTGAGACAAACTCTTATCCTTTATACACTAGTCCCTTACACTTGTCCAATGAGATCCCATCTTGACTTTCTCACCTCTCTTTGTCATTTAAGATCTTTCACACATCTGGTATCCTATTAATGTCCTTCCCCTAGCGAAATGACATTGTGATTTTCTTACCTCTTTTTCATCATCGATAATTTTACTCTTTTGAGTATGAACTAGCTGACATATGAGAACAAAATCAACAGGGTGATTATTTACTAAATTGAAACTTTTATATGTTTAATAAGAACAAAATCCCTTATGCTTTTCAGAATTTTAGGTTCTCAATAGAGCATCACAACTTCAATTCAATTATGAGAAATATCGGTCCGGACACCGGATCTAAAAATAGGTCCGGACATCCAATAAAAATTTGCAACGTGGACTGCGCTTTGACTATGCTTTTTCACTTTGCTTGGACTGCGCTTTTTTACTACTCTTTGACTGCGTTTTACCTGTACTTTACATGCGCTTTACCTGCACTTTACCTGCTCTTTTGGCGCGCATGACTTAAAATTTCACGGACACGTGTACACTCTACATGTCAATATTTTATTGGACATCGGACGTATCTCGACGTCTGGTGTCCGGACCTAATAATTTTCCCAACTTCTTAAGGCCTCTATGACAAAGATGCAATGAAATTATGATAGAAGCTTCACTATGAAATTGACAAAAACATCATTTTGTGAAAAAAGTGATGATTTAGCATGAGTGAAAGCACTTAATCCCACACATCTGAGTAATCTTATATATGAGTAATCTTCGGATTTCACAACATACGTATAAGATTTTTTTGCTCTATAGAATTATTTGACATGGTTTATGTTTTATTTGTGATAGTTTTGTTGTTGTTTTTAAAAATAAAAAAAAATAGTACAAAAGTTCCTAATTAAATTAAAAAAAAAAAAAATTGGTGCTAAAAATTTTATCTGAAAAGAAGTAAGAAAGCTATTACAGAAGAAGCCTTATTCTAAAGTTTACATCTTGACGAAATCTAAGGTAAATCTTGATAAATGTAAGAAATCAAATAGTTCTAAATCTTGATATGTGATATTAAATTCATTTATTTGCATTACATAATTATGAATGAATCTTGGAAGGAAACTTTAATAGTTTTAATTCCCAAGATTAAGAGTCCACAAGAACCGGGTCATTATAGACCCATTAGCCTTTGTTTAACTATCTACAAGCTTATTGCTAAGATGCTCCTTAACAGAATGGAGAGAATCATACACAAGATCATATCAACAGATCAAGCAGCCTTCGTGAGAGCGCGTTCTCTATCTGATCATGTGTTATTGGCTCAGGAGGTGCTTATTAAATTCATATGGTCAAAGGCTAGAAGTGGTATGTTTGCTATCAAGCTTGATATGGAACAAGCTTATGATAGTATGGGATGGCAAACATTAAGGCAAGCTCTCAATAAGTTTAATTTTCCATCTAAGTTTTTGGAACTTGTCTTGCAATGTGTTCTCAATCCAAGATTTAGTATTTTGATTAATGGGAAAAGAACGAGTTGGATTGAAGGTAGATGTGGTTTCAGGCAAGGATGTCCTTTGTCGCCTATTTTATTCATTTTATGTTCTCAAATATTATCTGATGCTTTGCTTGATAGAAAGAGTGGTATGGGAATCTCTATATCTCCTATGGCTCATAGAGTATCTCATTTACTATATGCAGATGATATTTTAATCTTTGCGGAAGCAAAAAATCAAAGAGGTTAAGGAGTTGAAGGGTATCATTTCAAATTATTGTAAGTGGACAGGGCAAAGAGTTATTAACTTGAAATCTATGATTATGTTTGGGAGGTTTACAAAGAAAAGCATCCAAAAGAAGATTGTTAAGAAGCTAAAGTTCAAAGTGGTTAAGGAAATCAATTACCTTGGCGTGAAGATGACACTTAGGAGGTTAATTGCTTCGGATTTCCAGATTTTGCTAGAAGCTGCTACAAATAGACTCAATACTTGGGGAAAGAAGTGCATTTCCTTGGATGGTAAATTGATTTTAGTAAAATCTGCTTTTCTTTCTTTGCCACAATTTGTATCTTCTTTTTCATTAGTTCCTTTGAGTATTCTTAAGGAATTTGATAAGATGTGTAGAGGGTTTCTATGGATCAAAAGTAACGGGAATGCTGGTATTCATTATGCTTCTTGGAATCTGCTTTGTAAACCGAGAAATGAAGGTGGCAGAGGGCTGTTTTCTGCTGTCTCAAGGGTTGGCCCTCTTAGGGCCAAATACGCTTGGAATTTCTATATGAAGCCTCAATCTTTATTGGACCAAGTACTTAGACCAAAGTATGGGGAAGATCTTTGGTCAAAATCAATGAAGGGAGGAAATTCTTCTACTTGGAAGATTATTACTATGGGAGCCAAATTTCTTAAAAATGTTGTTAGATGGAGTATTTCGAATGGGAATTCTATCAATTGGGTGGATGACTCTTGGTTATTAGATAAGTGTATTGCTACATGGCCTACATTTGTCAATATTTAAAATATTTCAGATCCCAAACTGAGTGGTTTCATTTCTAACGGTATGTGGATTATGGAAAGGCTTAAAGTTTCGTTTGGTGAGCAGCTTGTGGAATTTATCTCCAACATCCCTATAAATGCCAATAGAAATTCTGATCTATTGGAATTGAAGTATAAGTTTTCCGGGAAGTCAATTTCAGCATTGTCATTTGAAGCATCTTTGGAACATGAAGAGGAGGAAGCACATTGGAATTGGTTGAAAAAGCTGAATCTAAATCCGAAAATCGAGCTATTCTGGTGGAGACTATATATGAAGGCTATTCCCTCAAATACTTTCCTGGTTAGTAGGAAACTAAGTAATTTTTATGGGTGTCCGAGAGGTTGTGAGGCTGATGAGGATAACAATCATTTGGTGGGGAATTGCTTTAAGGTTCGGAAGGTGATCCAGTTACTGAACATATGGGGATTTCCTATTCCTCTGTACAATGGCTTTTTGGAATGCAAGGAAGGACTTCAAAAATTTGTAAGTAAGGATGCTTTTAGTGCAAATATATTCTGTTCAGTTATTTTCCTGGTTTGGAAGAATAGATGTAAGGTGGTGCATGGTGAAAAGGAAGAGTCTGATGCTGTTATTGCAGCCAATGCCATTTCTTTTGCTGTAAGAAAGAATTTTTTGAGTATTCAACCGGTAAACTGGGATGCTAATCAGCAATCGCTGTCACTTCCTTGGCATCCTCCTCCACCTGGTTGGATTAAAATTAATGTTGATGCTGCTCTAAAAGGGAATAATCTGGCGGGATTGGGTGGTGTTGCTAGAGACGGGAATGGCAGATTCCTGGTTGCTTTTGGTTCTCAATGTTTGCATTGGGATATTTCTCAGTTGGAGCTTATGGCAGTTCTTTATCTGAGGAATGTGGTGAAGGAGTGGATGTTCGAAGCTCAAGGAGTTATCATTGAGGGAGATAATTTCAATATCATTAAGAGGCTTCAAAATTCTATCAAAAATTGGAAGATTAGTAAAAATATTGATGAAGGTTTGGCCTTTTTGCTGAAGTTTAATCAAGTTGTGTTTTCATTGTCTAATAGATGTAATAATAAACTAGCTGACATATGTGCTAGTTTGGCTTTAGATAGATCTTATTTGAGGGATGATCTTTTTGTAGATGGGATTCCTCCTTCATTCTTGTATTGCTTGAAGGAGGAATATGATGCTTTAGGGAACTCTTGATTGTAATTGCTTGTTTTTGCTAGTTTTAATGCTATCTGCATTTTGTTCAAAAAAAAAAAAGAACTAGTATTTTGTTAAATTTGTTTAACCTAAATTTGTATGGCAATTGATACCCATTTTTACTAGTAGATATACATGGTGAACTCGAAGACCTTTTGGTGGGAATGTGAGTAGAGTGCAGAGAATAGATAAGAATAGGGTAGCAAAATCTTCACTAGCTCAATTAAGAATATATGAATAATGTTTCAAAAGTATAAAAGAATCCTCTAAAAAATTCCATGAAAGAGTATCCTACAAATTGTTCCTCATCACCCCTTATTTACAGAATTTTGAGAGCTACAAGGAAAGCTACATGTAGAAGAACTGAAACATGGCTACACAATAAATACATGTATAATGCATCATGTTAATCTAAGACACGTGTTTCCACCTAATTGGCTATAGAAGAAAGAATTTAACCGTCTGTGAGTTGCCTTCCGTCAGGGAGCTCAACAAGAGGGGCTAGTAGGTGTAAGGCAAGTCCCGAGAAAAGGCAGACCATTAATTGGTGAGTCATCTCGTGAGGCCGGTGAGTAAAATAAGAGACTTCATGTTGCCCTGCTAAGGATGGTGAGCCGAGGTGTTAGTGAGGATGATGAGTTTTTAAGTTAGGTAGAAGTTGTAGCATAATAAGTAAGAGGTCACTTCGATAGATGCTTTCCTGTAAATAAGTTTTATGAGTTTCAAAGAGTGGAACCTTAACTAAGATGAGCAGTCATCTGCTTGCCTAGCAAGGAACCTCCTTATCACCCAGTGTAAGGCGAGCTCCTAGATGGATGCGAGCATATGATACCCTATCATTGGAAAAGTTCCTCAGATAACTAGGGTGGTGATCAATCATCCAAGGTATTTGCTCATGAGAATAAATGTTCTTATCACCACCCGATTGCTACCTATGGAAATATTTGAGATGGCAGTTAGGGGTGTATAAAATACTAACATACGACTTATTTGGAATTGCTTGTTAGTATAAATTTATAGAACTATTTATTCATATAAAAGGTCACGAACTAATTAGAACTTCTAGTGGTTCAGTTGAATTAGGCAAGCTAAGTACAAGCTAAGTACAAGCTATATATACTTATAAAAAAATTTGAATAATCCACACACAAACATATAAATGAAAGCTTGACTCAAACTCGAACCGAATATAAATAGTTATCACTTAACCAAACTAACACGAATTAATGATATACTCGTTCGTCTCAATTACAACATTATTTTTTTTAGATTTTATATAATATAAATAAACAAATTATCCGTTACCAAATATTTTCAACACAAATTATATATTAAAAATTCATTTTCCTAAAAGTAAAAAAAGAGAACAAGAT
>NW_021319252.1:165061-168748 GCF_001605985.2 Dendrobium catenatum | reverse complement strand
AACCTTAGGTCTATAGGATACTAATAGAAGACTTACACATATTAGACAAGAGAACTGGAGAAACCAAGGTAGGGAATACTTAGCCTTGGGTCTAAGGAAGGGCATCACCCAACCTTAAGCCTACAGGATGCTGATAGAAGACTTACTCCTAGTAGAAGGATTAACTGGAAATCAATTTGACCCAGAATTGACTCAGGGCCAAAATGACCAAAATGCGCTTTAAGGGAATTTTTGGACTTTTGACCTAGACTTGCCTTGATTTGATTATCAATCTTTGAAACCTTTTCTAAAAGTTTTCAAATAATTTTTGGGACTTATTGGACCCAATTCCAAATCTTGGGTCAACTTTGTTGACCAAGTCAACCTATGTTGAAAAAAGTATCCCTTAAAGCTTTAAATGGGTTATTCTAACCCATTCGATTAAATCAAAACCCCTTAATCTTTCAAACCCATCTCAAAAATTGAGTCAAATCCATTCAAACTTATTTGAAGCCAAGTCACCTTGATTTTACATGATCAAACCTATGGTCAAATCCATGTATTGAATACACCTTTCCACTCAATTAATAAGCCTCATATAAGGTCTAATATTTGACTCAAGATTGAATCCACTTCACTCATGTTCACTCGATGATTTAAGAACCTTTGATTTCACATCATTTAACATCTTAAATATCCCTTGGTATGACATGAGTAAATCCATGATCATTTTGACCAAGTCAACACCTTTAGACTTGGTCAAACTAGCTTAAACTTCCTTCCATGCCTTCAAGCCTCATTCCTAGGCATCAAACCCTCTTCAACCTGTCATTCCAACAGCTCATAACACTCTCCATGCCACCACATCAACCTATGTGGCATTTTGACTAGTCAAAGTAGTCAAACCTACTTAATGAGTGGCTTTATCACCTTGGTAAGCCAAGCCCACTTGATAACTCAAGTTTTATGCATAACGATGAGTTTTATGCATAACGATGGCTGGAGAGGACATTTGATATCACCCAATATCTTTCCTTTATCAAGATTAGGATGGTAATCATGAGGAGGGGTGGAGAGAACTTCGCTTTTCACTCAAAACTTTGTCTCACCCCCCTACTTTTCAAAAACATCAAACGCAGCAGCCCAAAACATTCCCCAAGGCATGAAAAAGCTTCCCCCCCCCCCTATAACTAAGCTTCTCCAGGCATTAGAGGGGGGTTGCTTAAGCTAGAAACCAAAACTGAGAAGAGAGAGAGTGAAAGAGAGAGAAAATGATATTCCTGTAGCAGTTTTAAATCTAGCCTCCAAAAGTTCTTAGGTCCTTCAGTAAAGTTGTAGAAGATAGCAAGAGCTTTCCAACGAGCCTAAGTACATCAAAATCCGTCCACAGGATTGTAAGATATCGCACCTTTTCTCTAAAACTTTGACTTGCAACTGTAGAAAATCTACAACACATGGAGCCTCCAATCTTCAGTTGTTGGAAGACTATATTTCCCTTAAGCTATGTTTCAAATTTCGTTAAATTTTGTTGAGTATTTTGGGAGATATGAGCATTTGAAGTTTTCTAGTCAAATGAACAAGACAAGATCTTGACCGTCTCATCGAAGATCAGACGGCCCAGATCTGGGCATACCACGCCCGTCTTAGCTGGAATTCAAATGTGGGTCGGTCAACACCATGGGTGACACGTGGCATTATGCTGTGGCGCCACGTCGCCGCGCCAATCATTGGCTTATTTGACCAACGTTGGTCAAAAATAATTAAAACAATGCTCCAAAATCTTGCAAAATTCATAGAAAATTGAATTTTCCACCAAATTGGAAATTCTCAAGCTCGTTGGAAAGATATTTTAATGTAGTATTCAATAAAATTAAGTTTAATCTGTTTTGAGTTTTGGATTATAAGAAAAATGATTTTATTTAAATTTAGATTTTCCTAATTTTATTATAATCCGGGGATCAAATTTATCCCAAATTTTGGTGGAATGTTCTTGAGCATCTTAGGCATATTATGTAATTTTTCTAGGATCAGATGCTCTTTAATTTTCTGTGATGTGAATTTTCAAGGTAAAAGGTTCATTTTGGACCTTAAACTTTGAAATTTTATAACTCATTAGATACATATTATTTTTCCATGAACTTTTTGTGATGTAAATGTATGTGTACCAGGGTTAGACACACCAAATTTCATGCCCATTTGAATAGTAGGGACACTTAAGGAAAATAATTAAGGAAATGTCTAGAAAATTTAGAAAATTTTTAGGGAACTATACACACACCCAATAGAGGTTAAACTCAAACACCTTAAACTTAGTAACATTTTGAACCATAGTTTTAAATTTTACTAAATTTGGAGCTTATTAGGTTAGAAAATTATCCTTCTCAAAATTCAACCCATTTAAGGACTCAAAAAATTTAAAAAATTATAATAAATCAAATTTTAATCCAAAAATCACAAATAATACCTTAAATTGTCCATAACATAATTATCTACCTAAATAAAATAAATTCTCTTTGACTGGACCTTCAATTTAACTTTAATTGAATTTCTAATGAAAAATAATAATTAATTCATTTAATTAATTAAAATTTATTAAAAAACTTCCAAATAATTTCTAAATTACTGGAAACACTCCCATGGGTCATACGTGACATTTGGGAATGATTACATGCAGTTTGGAATGAGTTTCGGTCAAAATAATCAAAACCTTCTTAATTAAGGAATTTTAAAATTCAAATAAATAAGAAAACTTTGAAAATTCATAACTAATTTTAAAAAATTCCAAATCAGTCAAAATCAATGGCTAATGACTCCAATTAATATTTAGTAGTTTCTAAAAATATCAAATCACAAAAATTTGGTCAAAATCAAAAAGTCAATATTTTGGTCAACTCAAGGTCAAAATCGGGTTAAAACTTCTAAAAATTATAACTTTTGATGAAAAACTCCAAATTGAATGTACCACCTGTCTAACAACTCATAATTAGGTCTAGTATTTATTAAAAATATTATACCCCTTAATCTTTCTCTAATTCTAAAAGTCAAATTTTGACCCTTTAGTTAGCATATCCGGATAATCCTTTAAAATCCATTAACCCTCTTAAATACCAGAATTTTCTTAATAGGCTAATAAAATTCTCCACAAATCCATTAAAATTAGGAACCAACTCCTTTTTGTATTAATCCACTCTTTTAATTCCAACCAATTTAGATCAACTTAATTAACCATGATTGCTATAAGGTAACCCAGGCCTACGAGGCTATTAGCTTAGTCCCAAGGAAGGTGGAATAAACTTCACGACCTCGGTGTGAAATAAAGGTAGTAATCAATAAACTCTTAAAATATACTTAATCAAAATTCTTAATATATTATAATTTAAACATTAATTTAAATTCCCCTTTTAAACCTTAATAAACCCAGAATTTTAGACAACTTTAACAAATTACTCACTTTAGGACCTACCCCAGCTATACGACCTTTTACACACACTTTAGATGGTTTTCTAAGACAACCAACTCTAGATCTAGGTTAGGCCGGTGTTTACTTTATTGCTGTGTGCCAGATTTTTCATAGTTTTCACTGCATGTTGTGGATAAAATTACTTTGATGTGTCTGCTTACTTTTCTGCACTCTGTGGATGGTTGATGTTTTTGGCGATTAGATTACCCCTAGGATAGGCACGATCTGGATGTTCACATAGTTTTCTG
>NW_021319252.1:155735-164949 GCF_001605985.2 Dendrobium catenatum | reverse complement strand
GTAGTTTTCACTGCATGTTGTGGATAAAATTGCTTTGCTGTGTCTGCTTACTTTTCTGCACTCTATGGATGGTTGATGTATTTGGCGACTAGATTACCCCTAGGATAGGCACCATCTAGATGATCACATAGTTTTTTGCAGGTGGCCACGTTCATGCAGGGAAATAAAAAGGGGGCTAAGTCAATAAAAAAAAATTTAATTATTATAAATGCTTGCACATGTACTTTAGCTGCTAAAGCCCCCAAATAAAAAAGAGCGTGGCCAGTGTGTTTACTTTTTTTCTGCATATATATAACTACTTGAGAAGAAATATATCTTGATTTATTAACTACTTAGGATAACCTTGCAGAAGAGTATAGAATTTTGATTTGATATAAATATAATTTGTATAAGTGTTAAGTGTTGTGAAAGTGGAGTTTTGAATTGGGATAAATAGGTTCAAAACTTGAAACCCAAAGAAAAAGGACACCCCTTAGGGGAGTAGCTCTTTTTTATTTGGAGATCCAAATTTAGATCATTTCTTTCCTACCCAAAGAGGAAAGAGTGGCCTTCCCCTCAAGGAAAGTGTTCTCTTATCCATTTGGGTAGCCATCTACGAAGAATTCAAGAAGCCTGAAGGAGATGAACCCGAAGGAGAACAAGATTGAAGACTTGAAGACAATGAGTATCCCATTCAAAACCACTTGCATCTCTACTAGGTTTAGAATCCGGGTTGTTGTCAATGGTGCCCGGCCACTTTACTTTCTGCAAAATTCTGATTTGTAATAAGCAATGCAACTTTGCCTAAGGACATTTATTAATTAATTCATTTATTTTTGATGTGTTGAGATGATTGCCTTTAGGGTTGCCTATTTTTCTTAGTTTTTTGGCGTTTGTATGCTGATTTTATTTTCGCCTGGATACGTAAGACTCGTAAGGGTGTGAAAATTTTTATACTCGTAATCTTAAAAGTTTAAAATTTTAGTGAGTCTAAATAACATAGTAAGATAACGAATTTAGAGAATTAGCTGGGGATCGACCTCGGGGTTGCATGCATATTTCTACACTACTCTATCCTTGTTTTAGACCCTTCCCTACCTGCGAATAGAGTTCGGATAGTCTGACCTATGAGGATGAGGTGCCGGACCTGGGGAAGCCTAATCTTCTAAAAAATTATTTTCTAAGCCTATTTTTAAAATTTCAAGCATACTTGATTTGAAGCTGTCAACTAGCATGCATTGCATTTAAAATAAATTAAAAGAGTCAAAATTTTAATTGTAATAGTCCTTAGAATTTTGCACCCAACATAAGTTAAAGGGGCCAATTAGGGAAATCTCTAGATGTCGGCCCCAGCTCTCCAAAACTTTAAATAAAACGTCTCTACCACACTTTCATAAAAGACCAGACTCATCTCTTTTAAAACGACTAGGTGGTTAGCTGGCTCCCCAATCCATGCTGGGGTAAGTCCAGACCTTGCACTGCATTAGTTAGGTTCGGACGACTGTGGTCCAGTGTCCAAATTATATTTAAGATCTAGGCATAATTTTTTATTATAAGACCCCAAATTTTGGGAATATAATAATAAATTTCTAATAAAATGTTCAACTCTAATTAAAGCTTCATTTGAATCCGATAATATAAAACCGAACACTTAGATTAAGTTGGGACACTTCCGGATGGTTCTGGAATCTCAAAGTGTCCCCTACTTCTCTTCTCTTAACTCTGTCAATAAATGTTTAATCTTGATCCATTCCCTTTTGATTTTTCGAACTTCATTCATTTTTTATATCACTCCTAGAAGATCTTACAAAATTTCGTCACTATTTTAATTGAGAGTTTTCATAGGGGACTCTCTCTCTACGATATAATTAACTACGAGGGCTTGCGCTCGTAGGAGATTTGGAACCACACAGGTACCTAATTTTAAAATTATTTTTTCTAAAATCTTATTAGATTTCTTTGGAAAAGAGTTAAAAAATGATCGTCTTTAGTACATTAGAAGGATTATTATTGAATGGTGTTATCTCCCTTTGGGGAGAAACACCCTTCTTTGATAAGGCTTTAGATGTGAACCTGACGATCGTACTTCTTGAATATTATAATTGGATATTGAGTTCAACTTCACTTTGTTCCCTCAGGGCTATACGAAGTTCTTTCTAGAATCCGGTCATGATATTCAAGATGAATTTCATAATTCTAAGTCTGAACACCGTTATTAAATGTTGCTTTCATCCTTCGGGGTGATATACTTTTTCTATCAAGTTGATTCGACTTTAGAATTAGAATTAATCTTCAATTTTAAGATTCTCAAAGAAAACTAATATGTTTCAAAACTTTTTTCAAAATTGAACCAACAAAAAATAGCACTCCTAGTGCGACAAATCTCTCTCTCCATCTCTAATATCGACGAATTTTTGCCACATCGATAGTTTTAACTATCATGTCTTCCGTTGGTCCCTCTACCCATTTTTTCCTTGTGTGAGTGTGGCCAACATATAAGATCAAATTAACATAAAAAAGAGAGGTTTTACCTCCAAAATTTGTTGTATGTTAAATTTTCGTCCTTATTCTGACCTTCTGCCCCCGGGCCAATTGGTGAGGCGATAGTGTCGAATCAGATCCTTGGATGTCCTTTTCAATCCTATGAGTTTATAGTTAACAAACATCTCATTTAATATATAAATTCTTAATATTGAAAAGAATTTGAGAATTATTGACTTTGGATATTTCAAAGTACTTTAGTCTTAACCCCCTCACTTCCTCCTTGACCTTTAGAGGTGAGGAGGGTTAGACTATTCACTTTACCTGGGTTTTATCATAGTTTCATAAGCCTTCGGGCAAGGGGAAAATCTGTCCGTTGTGTTTTGGAGTTGATAAGAAAACTCACCTTAAATCCTTCAAAATTCAAATTCCTTTTTCTAGATCGTCGTATGTTATCCCATATGATTTCTTTATGGGCTAGCATATGTCAAATCTTTTAAGAAAATCACCCTTTTGGCATGTACTTAGTCTCTCCATCCCTCTAATATGTGTTGGGTAATGTTTTCTACCACTCAACATGTGTTGGCGGGTTGAGATTATCTTACAAACCTTAATTTTCAAAAAAAAAACTCTTTTCTTTCTCTCTTAAAAGAATTCTAATTCCAATCCTCTCTTTAATTTTCAGAAAAAAAATTAAATGGCTGGCAAATTAATCTTCTCCTTTGACCGAGAGTTGTCCTCGACAGTTAATGACCAAGGAAGCAAGGTGGTCTTTGGGATGGGATTTAATACCTTAGAGTTCTTTATGGATGGACATGAGATAGTCAGTTTAGATGCTAGCAAAGATCCTACCCCCGTGATTGAGTTAATTGTGGGATCTGCGCCCACCGTACCAGTGGAGACTGATGTACAGAAACAGTCTGAAGCAGTTATTGAGATCCCCAATGTAGTCAAATCTATTTTTGAGGAAGGGTCGAGCTTCAGACTTAACTTTGCCACCAAGAATCAGAAGAAGAATTATTTGAGGAGGCTTAAGAAGAAGATCACTAAGGCTAAGAGAGTCGTGCCTTTTAAGACCTTAGCTCAAGTAGAGCCTGAGGCTGTTGAGAAGCTACCTATTCCTGCTTCCTCTCCCCTCCTAAAGGGGAGTCTCTTTTACCCCTTAGCTTCTGCTCAAGGGGAGGAGAGGGCAGCTAGGATAGCCTGTTCCCGACCATGCCTAGTCGACTACTCGACTAAGAAGTCCTCAAGAGAAAAACACCTCTAGAAGACAAGGACATTGAGGAATATAATTCATACCTGTGCCGCACAGTCTGGGCAAACTAAGAAAGAATATGTGAAACAGCTGAAGGGAGTGATCTCACATCGCTTCCAGAAAGAAGTGTTGAAAGAAGAAGTATCTGAGGCGAAGAACTTGACTCCACAACCAGTCAGAAAGAATAAGAAGTATGTTAGACAGCCTGCCACTTCAGTACTAGTTGATGGATACCACTGGGTGCCATGCCCTCCGTCCTCTAAAATAGAGGGCATTGTGTTGACTGGGTCCGAGAGAGGCCACCATTCTACTGGTAGACCCCCGGTACCCCCTCCTAATCCTTTAAAGTTGGCCTTAGTAATTATTAAGCCTAAAGAGGTTGGAACTCAGAAACATATGGATGTTAAGGGCAAGAGGCCCAAATCTCCTGAGAAGGAGTTTGTGCCAAAAAGAACCAAGTTGGAGAATCTACCACCACCACCTAGAACTTCAAAGTTCATTCTTCAACTCCAAAGAGTTTCAGTTAAACCTTCGCCAGTTTTGGTTGATTTGATGGATACTCAGACCAGTTCTCCAGTTATTGCAGTTGATAATCTTCCTACCACCAGTCTAGTTCCTGATCCAGTTCTTGTCCCTGCTGTTGCTCCAGTCGATGATTCCTAGGATATGTGTGTCATTCCTAGGCTCCCTAACCAGGAGTCTGAGGACTTTACCTTGCCGGATATAGGAGCTATTTCCCTACAGGCTCCTGCTTCACCCCCCAAGGTATATGTCCCTCTCCCCGTAGAGGATGCCACTCTTCTGACTACCAGCCTCGGGACAGTCGAAGAGGAGAAAATTGACCAAGATATAGAAATGAAAGACAAACCAGTCTCAGAACCGCGACCAGATCCTAATCCAAAGCTTACTGAGATTATTTACAAGCTAGAAATGGAAGAACTCTTTGACATGGCCGATTACAAAGGGTACTTACCCCTCGATCCCAAGTTAATTGGGGATAGACCGATCGATGAGGTAGTACAAGAGATAAGAAGCATTTTGTTGAATAAAGAAGAAGTAGATACTTTTGACCCAGACTTAGATAACCTCCTCGAAGATGAGGATGACTATGTTGGTAGTGTCTCCATGGTTGAAACTAGAGGATCTAACAAAGAAGCTGACCCAAGCAAGCATCGACCTGCTAGAAATGATGATTCACCTGCTGAATGAATCAGACTAAGATGAGTCCATAAAAGTTAAAGATGAAGCACACATCAAAAACTTAGAGACTCAACTTGCAAGCATGATGTCAAAAGTCAAGGAAATGCAAGAGCGACTCGATAGATCATAAGAAGTGTCCCTTAAAGTCCAACAATCAGCTCAAGAGCTTATAGAAAAAGCTAAAAAAGATAGAATCCAGCTCTAAATCCCCTGAGTCGGTGCCAGTGGTCCTTTCATATCAGCCAGAAGTACTCCCAGTTCAGCCTACAGTTTCCGTCACTCCTCCAACATTACATTAAAAAGACATTAAGCAATTGTTTGAGGATAAGGTAAGGGAGGCTTTAGCCTTTTCTCAAGGAACCGTATCTATTTCAAAGGGTAGGCCTTACCCCGAAGAATATGACTCAGTTCCTTACCCAAAGGGCTTTGTGCCACCAACATTTAAAATTTTCACCGGAGTTGAAAATCCGAGGCAGCATCTGGCCCACTTCCGAGCAAGCTATTGCAACGCAGGAGGGTCAGATGCTCTACTCTTTCGTCATTTTGTAAGTAGTCTATCTGGCATTGCTTTTGAGAGGTACGCCGATCTGCCCAACAGTTCCGTAAGAACCTTTAGAGATTTAGAAATTTTTTTTCTTAAGAGATTTTCTAGAGCGCAACAACGCACTACAGTGGGCGATCTTGTTATTGAAAAGCAAAAGCCGGGAGAGTCTCTAGTTGAGTACATCTTGAGGTGGCAAAACCTCTCGATGAAGTGTGAACCTCAGTTGCAAGAGCAACTTGCCATAGAGATTCTTCTGAAGAATATCCATGGCCCTGTTGCTTTTCTTCTGAAAGGTTTCACTATTAAAACCTTTGAAAAACTTCTTAATAAGGCTAGCAATTTGCAGGAAGAGGCTCTTAGGATGCCCTTTTTACGAGAGCAGTCCGAGGATAAGAAGGGTCCTAGATTGGTAAAAACTTTTGAGAAGAAAGCAGTGGTTTCCGCAGTTGATAAGGGGAAGAGGCCAGTTGTTAGTCAGCCTAGTGTTCCACCACCACCACAGCCACCTCAGAGGCAGCCGTTTTAGATTACTCCTCAGTATGCTAGAGATCCTAACTTTGTCCCTTTTAGAGAGAGATTGGCAAAACCATATCTATTTAAGAGGGAGTCAGTAAGGAAGATCTTTAAGAGTCTATTAAAGAAGTCAGATTTTCAGTTGCCAGAGGCTAGGAGACCCGAGGATGAAAGTAAGAAAGAGGATCCCAAGTATTGCCCATACCACCGGATGCTTAGTCACCTCCTTGGAGACAGTGTTGTGTTCAAAGATTGGCTTATGAGAAACTACATTCAAGGTAACATTATAATTCCTAAAGAGTACTTGGTCGATCCAGAAAATGCTTCAATTAAAACTATCTCAGATAACCTTCTTAACTCTTCTTTTTTTTGTTGAAGATGGTTGGGACATTGCTTTGTTCCGGGCATTTAAAAAGTTGATTAACAAGTCTTTCCGTCTTTCTCAATAGCTGACTACGATAGCCCAGGGCCCGATGTAGGAACTTGACCTGGACGCTTCGCAGGAAGATGTTGAGCCACTTCCCTGTCCAGTAGTCGTAGAAACTACTATAAAAGGAAAAAGAGATGATTTTGTAAAGGGGAAGTGTGTTTATAAGAGATGTATTAGAATGGTGGATGGTGGTGTTAAAACCCTCTCCTCTCTTTTGTTATCTGACATTTACTTTGCCCCATCAAAGGCAAAGGGTCAAAAGATGAATAAAAAACATCCTTCTACTTCTGTCTTGATGATTGGCCATGAGTCTGAAATGCAAATTGATGATCCTCTTGTTTTAAATCAAAATTCTGGTGAAACAAATCCCAATGTCAAACAAACTGACCTTCCCGAGTCGACTACTCAAGAAGATGTCGAATATTAAGCCTTATCAGAAAGTGATTTTCCCCAAATCAATTTTCAAGGAAATCCTATCGTGAAAGATCTTTCAGATTCTGACTTTCTTTCGGGAAACGATGATCCAATGCTTACAGTGAGTGTAGACACCGCTCTAGTTTTCCCGCCCGAGGATATCGAGCAGGTGCAACTTCGCGGCGGCAAAGTCTGACCCCCTAGGCTTCCCCCTCAGGACAAAGGCAAGAAATCCCCCTTTGAAGATCTAAATCCAAATTCCCCTCAACAATCTGAATTTCCTTTAATTCCTTCAGGTTTTGAGTCCGTCGTCCCCAAGGTTATTTTTAATGTTTTGGCCCATTTTAGGAAGTTGTCAGCCAAATTAAGCATTTATGATGCCCTCCTACTTTCCAAAGAAATAAGGGAGTCTTTAATTAAAGCACTTCTCGACCCTGAGATTTGCTTAACCCAATTGGCTTCAACTTCAAAAGATGAGGCACTTTACTTTAAAGAGATCCCTGGAGTTACCTTTTCCGATGAAGATTTACTCTTGAGAACTGCTGACCACAACCGTCCCCTTTACATCACTGTAGATGTGGGAAACTTTAAGTTATCGAGAGTCCTCGTTGATCCGGGTGCATCGGTCAACGTGATGAACATAAAAGACCCTCGCTTACCTCAGAGTTGATACTAGCAAGCTCTCAACTGACAGGTTAGTGCTTCGTGGGTTCAACGAAAAGGGCGAGAGTGCATTGGGTTCAATCACTTTGCTATTAGAAATAGGAGGATTGAAAACTGAAGCTAAGTTTCATATAATTGATTCGGCGACGTCCTTTAATGCTCTTCTAGGTAGACCCTGGATTCACGAATATAGAATGGTTCCATCTACCCTACAACAATGCGTCAAGTACCAACGAGATGGCATTGAACACGTGATTAAGGGTGATTTGCAACCTTTCTAGATTCAAGAAATTGGAATCTATGAAGATGCTACATATTTCATTCCAAAAGGGTCATCGTCCCGTTATAAGTTAGAGATCAGAATTGAGGAGAAAGTGGTTGGACAAAAATCCAATCAAGAGAAAGAAAAAGATAAATTTACCAATCAAGAAATAATGCAATCGAGTAGTGAAGACGATTCTGATATCGTTGTCCTTAGGCCGCCGAACACATTACCACAAAGAGGTGGGAGGATGGCTTTAAGGGCACGAGGTCGAGGGCGTGCTTCATTAGAAAGGAGAGCAACACCTGTATATATTGACTTGGAATCAGATTCCGATAGTGAACTAAAAAATTAAGGTGTTGTCCACTCTCTCGATTACAAGAATCCAAACACTCTTCCAAAATTTGATCTTACCTTAGACCAGGACAGTGACCCTTAGGAAGATATCTCAAAAGTTAAAGTGACGAGCCTGAATTAACAATGTACGAAAAGCTTAGTAGGAGGATTGAGGCCCTTTCTCTGACCCCACTGTCGGCTGGTAGGATTGTAGGGTTAGAAGTTAAAGTGTCCCACAACCTGAACGGTAAAGTAAAGAAAGTCCATAAATTCTTTCCTGTCTCCTCCTCCACAAGGGATGAAGGTGATGTAACCCTTGAGGAGGCAGATTTTAATGAATTAATGGAATTACCTTTCGGCTACTTCCCTGTTTGTGTAAAAAATACTTTTTCTAAAGGCTCTGTACCATACCGATGGACTAAGGGTCAAGCTAGATACCACGAGAATATTTGACAAATAAAAATTAAGAAAAATCCTACAAGTGGTATCGGCTTTGGAATCATTTGTTCATTTGATGACTATGAGTACTACCTAATGATAACTTACCATCTTGAATCTCCAAATGTCCATACGGATCCCTATTGTCCCCTGGATGGGCTCTGTTTGAAGACTATAGATGATCCCGATGACCTTCAAGTTCGGGATGCACCCCCTGAATTCGAAGAGGAAATTAAATCAACAGTCTACGAGTTAAGAGAAATTAACCTGGGAACCGATGATGACCCCCGCCCAATTTTCATAAGTACTCTACTGGGCGAGAGGGAAACCCAAGACTTAATTCAATTGTTGTCTGAGTTCAGGGATTGCTTTTCCTGGACATATGATGAAATTCTGGGTTTGTCCACTGAGGTAGCGGTCCACAAACTTGGAGTTCGGCATGATGTCATTCCTGTTAAATAAGCTCCTCGATGCATGCGCTTAGAGATCGAGCAACAAGTCATTTATGAAGTTAAGAAATTGGCTAAAGCTGAGTTCATTCGAGAAGAACAATATCCCTCTTGGGTGGCCAGCGTCGTGCCAGTTCGAAAAAAAAATGGTCAAATTCAGATTTGTGTCGACTATAGGGATCTGAATAAGGCATGTCCTAAAGATGAGTTCCCCCTACCAATACTAGAACTTATGGTGGTCATTTGCATC
>NW_021319252.1:89018-152382 GCF_001605985.2 Dendrobium catenatum | reverse complement strand
CGGGATAGTTGAAGAGTAGAAAATTGACCAAGATATAGAAATGAAAGACAAGCCGGTCTCAGAACCGCAACCAGGTCCTAATCCAAAGCTTACTGAGATTATTTACAAGCTAGAAATGGAAGAACTCTTTGACATGGCCGATTACAAAGGGTACTTACCCCTCGATCCCAAGTCAAATGGGGATAGACCGATCGATGAGGTAGTACAAGAGATAAGAAGCATTTTGTTGAATAAAGAAGAAGTAGCTACTTTTGACCCAGACATAGATGACCTCCTCAGAGATGAGGATGACTATGTTGGTAGGGTCTCCATGGTTGAAACTAGAGGATCTAACATAGAAGCTGACCCAAGCAAGCGTCGACCTTATAGAAATGATGATTCACCTGCTGATGAATCAGATTTAGATGAGTCCATAAAAGTTAAAGATGAAGCACACATCAAAAACTTAGAGACTCAACTTGCAAGCATGATGTCAAAAGTCAAGGAAATGCAAGAGCGACTTGATAGATCAGAAGAAGTGTCCCTTAAAGTCCAAAAATCAACTCAAGAGCTTATAGAAAAAGCTAAAAAAGATAGAATCCAGCTCTAAATCCCCCGAGTCGGTGCCAGTGGTCCTTTCATATCAGCCAGAAGTACTCCCAGTTCAGCCTACACTTTCTGTCACTCCTCCAACATTACCTCAAAAAGACATTAAGCAATTGATTGAGGACCAGGTAAGGGAGGCTTTAGCCATTTCTCAAGGAACCGTATCTATTCCAAAGGGTAGGCCTTACCCCGAAGAATATGACTCAGTTCCTTACCCAAAGGGCTTTGTGCCACTAACATTTAAAATTTTCACCAGAGTTGAAAATCTAAGGCAGCATCTGGCCCACTTCCGAGCAAGTTGTTGCAACGCAGGAGGGTCAGATGCTCTACTCTTTCCCAATTTGTAAGTAGTCTATCTGGTATTACTTTTGAGAAGTACGCCGATCTGCCCAACGGTTCCGTAAGAACCTTTAGCGATTTAGAAAACCTTTTTCTTAAGAGATTTTTTGGAGCACAACAACGCACTACTATGGGCGATCTTGTTATTGAAAAGCAAAAGCCAGGAGAGTCTCTGGTTGAGTGCATCTTGAGGTAGCAAAACCTCTCGATGAAGTGTGAACCTCAATTGCAAGAGCAACTTGCCATAGAGATTCTTCTAAAGAATATCCATGGCTTTGTTGCTTTTCTCCTGAAATGTTTCACTATTAAAACCTTTGAAAAACTTCTTAATAACGCTAGCATATTGCAGGAAGAGGCTCCTAGGATGCCCTTTTTACGAGAGCAATCCGAGGATAAGAAGGGTCCTAGATTGGTAAAAAATTTTGAGAAGAAAGCAGTGGTTTCCGCAGTTTATAAGGGGAAGAGGCCAGTTGTTAGTCAGCCTAGTATTCCACCACCACCACAGCCACCTCAGAGGCAGCTATTTTAGATTACTCCTAGTATGCTAGAGATCCTAACTTTGTCCCTTTTAGAGAGAGATTGGCAAAACCATATCCATTTAAGAGGGAGTCAGTAAGGAATATCTTCAAGAGTCTATTAAAGAAGCCAGATTTTCAGTTGCCAGAGGCTAGGAGACCCGAGGATGAAAGTAAGAAAGAGGATCCCAAGTATTGCCCATACCACCAGATGCTTAGTCACCTCCTTGGAGAATGTGTTGTGTTCAAAGATTGGCTTGAGAGAAACTACATTCAAGGTAACATTATAATTCCTAAAGAGTACTTGGTCGATCCAGAAAAAGCTTCAATTAAAACTATCTCAGGTAACCTTCCTAACTCTTCCTTTTCTGTTGAAGATGGTAGGGACATTGCTTTGTCCCGGGCATTTAAAAAGTCGATTAACAAGTCTTTCCGTCTTTCTCAATAGCTGACTACGATAGCCCAGGGCCCGATGTGGGAACTTGACCTAGACGCTTCGCAGGAAGATGTTGAGCCACTTCCCTGTCCCGTAGTCGTAGAAACTACTATAAAAGAAAAAAGAGATGATTTTGTAAAGGGGAAGTGTGTTTATGAAAGATGTATTAGAATGGCGGATGGGGGTGTTAAAACTCTCTCCCCTCTTTTGTTATCTGACTTTTACTTTGCCCCATCAAAGGCGAAGGGTCAAAAGATGAATAAAAAATATCCTTCTACTTCTGTCTTGATGATTGGCCATGAGTCTGAGATGCAAATTGATGATCCTCTTATTTTAAATCAAAATTCTGGTGAAGCAAATCCCAATGTCAAACAAACTGACCTTCCTGAGTCGACTACTCAAGAAGATGTCGAATATGAAGCCTTATAAGAAAGTGATTTTCCCCAAATCAATTTTCAAGGAAATCCTATCGTGATAGAGCTTTCAGATTCTGACTATCTTTCGGGAAACGATGATCCAATGCCTACACTGAGTGTAGACACCGCTCTAGTTTGCCCGCCCGAGGATATCGAGCAGGTGCAACTTCCTGGCGGCAAAGTCTGACACCCTAGGCTTCCCCCTCATGACAAAGGCAAGAAATCCCCCTTCGAAGATCTAAATCCAAATTCCCCTCAACAATCTGAATTTCCTTTAATTCCTCCGGGTTTTGAGTCCGTCCTCCCCAAGATTGATTTTAATGTTTTGGCCCATCTTAGGAAGTTGTCAGCCAAATTAAGCATTTATGACCCCCTCTTACTTTCCAAAGAAATGAGGGAGTCTTTAATTAAAGCACTTCTCGACCCTGAAATTTGCTTAACCCAATTAGCTTCAACTTCAAAAGATGAGGCACTTTACTTTAAATAGATCCCTAGAGTTACCTTTTCCGATGAAGATTTACTCTTGGGAACTGCTGACCATAACTGTCCCCTTTACATCACTGTAGATGTGGGAAACTTTAAGTTATCGAGAGTCCTCGTTGATCTGGGTGCATCGGTAAACGTGATGAACATAAAGACCCTCGCTTACCTGTGAGTTGATACTAACAAGCTCTCAACCGACAGGTTAGTGCTTCGGGGGTTCAACAAAAAGGGCGAGAGGGCTTTGGGTTCAATCACTTTGCTATTAGAAATAGGAGGATTGAAAACTGAAGCTAAGTTTCATATAATTGATTCGGCGACATCCTTTAATGCTCTTCTAGGTAGACCCTAGATTCACGAATATAGAATGGTTCCATCTACCCTACACCAATACGTCAAGTACCAACAAGATGGCATTGAACATGTGATTAAGGGTGATTTGTAACCTTTCTAGATTCAAGAAATCGGAATCTATGAAGATGCTACATATTTCATTCCAAAAGGGTCATCGTCCTGTTCTAAGTTAGAGATCAGAATTGAGGAGAAAGTGGTTGGACAAAAATCCAATCAAGAGAAAGAAAAATATAAAATTACCAATCAAGAAATAATATAATCGAGTAGTGAAGACGATTCTGATATCGTTGTCCTTAGGCCTCCAAACACATTACCACAAAGAGGTGGGAGGATGGCTTTAAGGGCACGAGGTCGAGGGCGTACTTCATTAGAAAGGAGAGCAACACCTGTATATATTGACTTGGAATTAGATTCCGATAGTGAACTAAAAAATTAAGGTGTTTCCCTCTCTCTCGATTACAAGAATCCAAACACTCCTCCAAAATTTAATCTTACCTTAGACCAGGACAGTGACCCTGAGGAAGATATCTCAAAAGTTAAAGTGACGAGCCTGAATTAATAATGTACGAAAAGCTCAGTAGGAGGATTGAGGCCCTTTCTCTGACCCCACTGTCGGCTGGAAGGATTGTAGGGTTAGAAGTTAAAGTGTCCCCTAACCTGAACGGTAAAGTAAAGAAAGTCCAAAAATTCTTTCCTGGCTCCTCCACAAGGGATGAAGGTGATGTAACCCTTGAGGAGGCAGATTTTAATGAATTAATGGAATTACCTTTCATCTACTTCCCTGTTTGTGTAAAAAATACTTTTTCTAAAGGCTCTGTACCATGCCGATGGACTAAGGGTCAAGCTAGATACCACGAGAATATTTGACAAACAAAAATTAAGAAAAATCCTACATGTGGTATCGGCTTTGGAACTTTTAGTTCATTTGATGACGATGAGTACTGCCTAATGATAACTTACCATCTTGAATCTCCAAATGTCCCTACGGATCCCTGCTGTCCCCTGGATGGGCTCTATTTGAAGAATATAGATGATCCCGATGACCTTCAAGTTCGGGATGCACCCCCTGAATTCGAAGAGGAAATTAAATCAACAGTCGACGAGTTAAGAGAAATTAACCTGGGAATCGATGATGACCCCCGCCTAATTTTCATAAATACTCTATTGGGCGAGAGTGAAACCCAAGACTTAATTCAATTATTGTCTGAGTTCAGGGATTTCTTTGCCTAGACATATGATGAAATTCTGGGTTTGCCCACTAAGGTAGCGGTCCACAAACTTGGAGTTCGGCATGATGTCATTCTTGTTAAATAAGCTCCTCGATGCATGCGCTTAGAGATCGAGCAACAAGTCATTTCCGAAGTTAAGAAATTGGCTAAAAATGGGTTCATTCGAGAAGAACAATATCCCTCTTGGGTGGTCAGCGTCGTGCCAGTTCAAAAAAATGGTCAAATTCAGATTTGTGTCGACAATAGGGATCTGAATAAAGCATGTCCTAAAGATGAGTTCCCCCTACCAATACCAGAACTTATGGTGGTCATTTGCATCCTCACATGCTATTTTCTCTTTTATGGATGGCTCAGCAGGTTATAACCAAATCAAGATGACCCCAGAGATGAGAGAAATACTGCGTTCAGAACCCCTACAGGAATCTTTTATTACAAGGTGATGACATTTGGCTTAAAGAACGCTGGAGCAACCTACCAGCGGGCCATGACTCACATCTTTGATGACTTAATCCACAATCAAGTTGAGTGCTACATCGATGAATTAGTTTTCAAGAGTAAGGTCAAAGAGGCTCACCTATTTGACTTAAGAATTATTTTTGAACGGTTGTGCCGCTACGATTTGAAAATAAATCCCTTGAAGTGTGCCTTCGGTGTCACTTCAGGGAAATTCTTAGGATTCATGGTGAGGCACCGAGGAATTGAGATCGATCATGCTAAAATTGAATCCATCTTAGATATGCCATCTCTTAAGAGCCTTACTCAGTTAAGGTCTCTACAGGGTAGATTGGCATATATAAGGAGATTTATTTCTAACCTTTCCGGCAGATGTCAACCCTTCTCTGTCCTTGCGAAGAAAGATACTAAATTCGTATGGGACGAGAAGTGCCAGAATGCTTTTGATGATATTAAATAATACCTTTCCAACCCGCTAGTTCTGGCAGCCCCAATTTCGGGGAAGCCATTAATCCTTTACACTGCGGCTTTAGAAGAGTCTTTAGGCGCCCTACTAGCTCAAGTCAATGATGAAGGGAAAGAGAATGCCCTCTATTACCTTAGTGAAAGACTTCTTCCTACTGAAATTTGATACCCTTCAGTTGAAAAGCATTATCTTGCTTTAGTTTTTGCGGCCCAGAAGCTAAGGCGTTGCACGCTCTCCCACTCAATTAGTTTGATTTCGAGAGTTAATCCTTTGCAATATCTTATGACCCGACCTACGTTATCAGGATGTTTAGCTCACTGATCTATGATACTACTCCAATTTGAGATTACTTTCACACCCCTCCGTGCTGTAAAAGGGTAGGCCGTTGCTGACTTCCTGGCAGCGCACCCGCTGCCGGCAAAATCTCCCTTGAAGAATGATCTACCCGATGAACAAATCATGAGTTTGAGGGAATCTTGAGAAGCCATCTGGGAATTATATTTTGATGGTGCAGCATCCTCTAGTCGGGATGCGACCCAACAATCTATAATCTCTGGAAAGGATGGAATCGGTTTAATTTTTATAACGCCGGAAAAGGGGATGATGCACTTTTCTTACCATTTGTCAGAACCTTGTACAAATAATGAGGATGAATATAAAGCTCTGATAACTGGTTTGGAACTTGCAATTTTGATGGAGATTAAAGTGATTAAGATCTTTGAAGACTCCCAATTGGTGATCAGCCAAGTTGAGGGAACCTATAAGGTCTTAAATCCTAATCTCCTGAAATACCACAAGTACACACTTCACTTGCTTGAACAAATTCCTATTGTCACTCTGTAAAGGGTTCCCCGTGGAAGCAATTCTGTGGCAAATGCCTTAGCAAATCTTGCAAAGGAATTTGCATGTCCTGAAGAAGATTCTATCCCTATAGAGATTCAGGGTTGCAAAACCCTTTCTCCTATACATTTGGAACACATCAATAACAAGCCCTTTCTAGTCCTTTCTGCCTCTTCAACAACTAATGAGGAAGGCGATTAGAGACGACCTTTAATTGACTACCTTCAAGAAGGGAAACTTCCCCAGGATAAATCTTTTTCCAATCAGATTAAGAAATGTGCCCTATCTTATGCACTAGTTAACAATTTACTGTACCGTCGATCATTCGATCAGATGTGGCTGCGTTGTTTGGACAAATGAGAAGCCCTGAAGATTATTAATGAAGTTCATTCAGGACTATGCGGTGTACATCAATCGGGTCCAAAAATGAAATTGAAAATAAAAAAACTTGGGTATTATTGGCCTACAATGATTAACAATTGCATGAATATTGCAAAGCACTATCATCAATGCCAGACCCATGGTGTGGTTTTACATCAGCCTCCTAATGTGTTACACCCTACGATAGCTTCGTGGCCTTTCGAGAGTTGGGGCACGGATATCATCGGGCCGATTAACCCTCCTTCTGCGAGAGGTCATCGTTTCATATTAGCTGCGACTGATTACTTTTTAAAGTGGGCGGAAGCAACTCCCCTACGTAATGTAACATCTCACCATATTTTAAAGTTCTTTCATGATCATATCGTATATCGATTCGATGTAACTCGTTGAATCATATCCGAT
This sequence comes from Dendrobium catenatum, assembly GCF_001605985.2. NCBI lineage: Eukaryota > Viridiplantae > Streptophyta > Magnoliopsida > Asparagales > Orchidaceae > Dendrobium > Dendrobium catenatum. The sequence continues at coordinate 145,486 of NW_021319252.1, read as the reverse complement.
AATGGGCCCGCATTCAAGTCTACAAAAATAATAGTTTTGTAAGAGGCCATAACATTGAATGGAGATACTTAACGATCTATTACCCCCGGGCAAATGGATTGGCTGAGGCCTTCAACAAAACCTTAGTGCAAATCATTAAAAAGACCCTTGATGACAACAAACGACAGTGGGATGAGCGGTTGGTGGTAGCTTTATGGGATTATCATACCAATTATAGAACTCCGACCCAATCCACCCCGTTTGCACTAGTGTATGGATCAGAGGCCGTTCTACCCTTGAAAATACAAATCCCTTCGCTCAGAATTGCAATTCAGAATCAAATTACGAATGAACAAAATGCAAAACTGCGATTAGAAGAGCTCGAAGGACTTAAAGAGCGACGTCTCCAAGCTCAACAAAGTCTAGATCTGTATAAATTCCGTATGGTTCAAGCTCATGATAAGCTAGTGCGACCTAGGACTTTCCAACTGGGAGACTTGGTATTGGTCCTTCGGAGGCCTATCTTAGCCCATCGAAAGTTGGGTGGCAAATTTGAACCGACTTGGGAGGGACCCTTTGTTATAGAGACTGTCTATGAAGGGGGCTCGTATTAGCTAGTGGATTGTAAAGGAAATCACCTAATGTTACCTATCAACGGGCGTTTCCTTAAAAAATACTATGCTTGATATAGCTCATTTTATTAATCAATAAAATTTTATTTTTTACTTGCAACTTTGCTCTGGTTCTTTTACGTTCTCCTACTTCTTAATACATCTTTATCTTTTCCTTAAGGTTAGATCCTTCCTTCCCTTAGGATTATACCCACCAGTGGTGGAGTACGCCCTTCGTGGCACCACCCTAGTTTGCCAATTTTGGTCTGCTGTGTAGAGCAAGTTTTCTCCCCACATGATCACCCCAGTTAATCTGTCCATTTGGAGTAAGTCTTCTATCAGTATCCTATGGACCTAAGGTTGGGTGATGCCCTTCCTTAGACCCAAGATTAGGTATTCCCTACCTTGGTTTCCCAGTTAATTTGTCTATTTGGAGTAAGTCTTCTATCAACATCCTATGGATCTAAGATTGGGTGATGCCCTTCCTTAGACTCAAGGTTAGGTATTCCCTACCTTGGTTTCCCAGTTAATCTGCCTATTTGGAGTAAGTCTTCTATCAGCATCCTATAAGCCTAAGGTTAGGTTATGCCCTTCCTTAGACCCAAGGCTTGGTATTCCCTACCTTGGTTTCCCAATTAATCTGCCTATTTGGAGTAATTCTTCTATCAGCATCCTATAGGCCTAAGGTTGGGTGATTTCCTTCCTTAGACCCAAGGCTAGGTATTCCCTACCTTGGTTTCCCAGTTAATCTGTCTATTTGGAGTAAGTCTTATATCAGCATCCTATAGGCCTAAGGTTGGGTGATGCCCTTCCTTAGACCCAAGGCTAGGTATTCCTTACCTTGGTTTTCCAGTTATCTTATCTATTAGGTGTAAGCCTTCTATCAGCATTCTAAAAACATACGGTTGGGTGATTCCCTTCCTTACACTCTCAAGATTCTATTCAAAATTTCCATTCGGGCAACGCCAATGTGTGCAGCACAAGTTCCTTCTACTACACACATTGGGGGTCCATTTGTTGACCTCATTTTTGTATGAGGTCACTCTTGAATCCTTCCTGAGTCCTAGATCCTAGGATCTTCCTAGCTCTTAGCCCTTCGGCCCAATCCAGATCTTAAATTCAATCCAAACCCAGAATCCTTAGGCTAAAGACTTAGGTTCTAAAGCCCCTTTTAGGTGATTTTTCCATCAACTTGAATCCTGTTAATTGGCATCTAATTCAGAGTCTATCAATTCTTTATTGATGCGACATACCTATAGGGCTAACCCTCCAAATTTGAACTCATTTAGAGGACTTTAACACCATAAACTAAATCCAATTTCAATGATTGCAAAACCTTCAAATATTTACAGTCCATGCCACTGGACCTTTCACATAGTGGAATTTGACCTTGGACCCCCTTCCAAATATTTTGATCACTCCCAGAACCTTGATATTGAGTTTATAAGAAATAATCCACATCTTTCTAGAATCAATTTGACCTAGAATTGACTTAGGGCCAAAATGACCAAAATGCCATTTAAGGGAATTTTTGGACTTTTGACCTAGACTTGACTTGATTTGATTATCAATCTTTGAAACATTTTCTAAATGTTTTCAAATTATTTTTGGGACTTATTGGACCCAATTCCAAATCTTGGGTCAACTTTGTTGACCAAGTCAACCTATGTTGACAAAAGTACCCCTTAAAGCTTTAAATGGGTTATTCTAACCCATTCGATCAAATCAAAAAAGCTTAAGCTTTCAAACCCATCTCAAAACTTGAGTCAAATCCATTCAAACTTATTTAAAGCCAAGTCACCTTGATTTTACATGGTCAAACCTATGGTCAAATCCATGTATTGAATACACCTTTCCACTCAATTGATAAGCCTCATATAAAGTCTAATATTTGACTCAAGATTGAATCCACTTCACTCATGTTCACTCGATGATTTAAGAACCTTTGATTTCACATCATTTAACATCTTAAATATCCCTTGGTATGACATGAGTAAATCCATGATCATTTTGACCAAGTCAACACATTTAGACTTGGTCAAACTAGCTTAAACTTTCTTCCATGCCTTCAAGCCTCATTCCTAGGCATCAAACCCTCTTCAACCTGTCATTCCAGCAGCTCATAACACTCTCCATGCCACCTCATCAAACTATGTGGCATTTTGACTAGTCAAAGTGGTCAAACCTACTTAATGAGTGGCTTTATCACCTTGGTAAGCCAAGCCCACTTGATAACTCAGGTTCTATGCATAATGATGGCTGGAGAGGACATTTGATATCACCCAATATCTTCCCTTTAACAATTTTAGGATTGTAATCATGATAAGGGGTGGATTTTGGTGGAATGTTCTTGAGAATCTTAGGCACATTTTGTGATTTTTCTAGGATCATATGCTCTTTAATTTTCTGTGATGTGAATTTTCAAAGTAAAAGGTCCATTTTGGACCCTAAACTTTGAAAATTCATAACTCATTAGATACTTAGTATTTTTCTGTGAAATGTTTATGATGTGAATGTATGTGTACCAGGGTTAGACACACCAAATTTCATGCCTAGGAAACTATACACACACCCAATAGGGGTGAAACTCAAAGACATTAAATTTAGTAACATTTTGAACCATAGGCTTAAATTTTACTGAGTTTGGAGCTCATTATGTTAGAAAATTATCCTTCTCAAAATTCAGCCCATTTAAGGACTCAGAAAAGTTAAAAAATTACAATTTTACTTAATTTGGAGCTCATTTGGTTAAAAAATTATCCTTCTCAAAATTTAGACCATTTAAGGACTCAGAAAATTTAAAAAATTATAATAAATCAAATTTTAATCCAAAAATTACAAATAATACCTTAAATTTTCCATAACATAATTATCTACCTAAAAGAAATAAATTCTCTTTGACTGGACCTTTAATTTAACTTTAATTGAATTTCTAATGAAAAAAAATAATTAATTAATTTAATTAATTTAAAATTATTAAAAAAATCCCAAATAATTTCTAAATTACTGGAAACACTCCCATGGGTCATACCTGACCTTTGGGAATGATTACATGCAGTTTGGAATGAGTTTGGGTCAAAATAATCAAAATCTTCTTAATTAAGGAATTTTAAAATTCAAATAATTAAGAAAACTTTGAAAATTCATAACTAATTGTAGAAAATTCTAAATCAGTCAAAATCAATGGCTAATGACTCCAATTAAAATTTACTATTTTCTAAAAATATCAAATCACCAAAATCTGGTCAAAATCAAAAAGTCAACATTTTGGTCAACTCTAAGTCAAAATCGAGTTAAAACTTTTAAAAATCATAAATTCTGATGAAAAACTCCAAATTGAATGTACCACCTGTCTAACAACTCATAATTAGGTCTAGTATTTATTTAAAATATGATACCCCTTAATCTCTCTCTAATTCTAAAAGTTAAATTTTGACCCTTTAGTCAGCATATCCGGATAATCCTTTAAAATCCATTAACCCTCTTAAATTCCAGAATTTTCTTAATAGGCTAATAAAATTCTCCACAAATCCATTAAAATTAGGAACCAACTCCTTTTTATATTAATCCACTGTTTTAATTCCAACCTATTTAAATCAACTTAATTAACCATGATTGCTACTAGGTAACCCAGGTCTACGAGGCTATTAGCTTAGCCCCAAGAAAGGTGGAATAAACTTCACGGCCTCGGTGTGAAATAAAGGTAGTAATCAATTAACTCTTAAAATATAATTAATCAAAATTTTTAATATATTAATATTTAAACATTAATCTAAATTCCCCTTTTAAGCCTTAACAAACCCAGAATTTTAGACAACTTTAACAAATTACCCACTTTAGAACCTACCCCAGCTATACGACCTTTTACACACACTTTAGATGGTTTGCTAGGACAACCAACTCTAGATCTAGGTTAGGCCGGTGTTTACTTTACTGCTGTGTGCCAGATTTTTCGTAGTTTTCACTGCATGTTGTGGATAAAATTGCTTTGCTGTGTCTGCTTACTTTTCTACACTCTATGGATGGTTGATGTATTTGGCGACTAGATTACCCCTAGGATAGGCACGATCTGGATGTTCACATAGTTTTTTGCAGGTGGCCACGTTCATACAGGGTAATAAAAAGGGGGCTAAGTAAATAAAAAAATTTAATTATTATAAATGCTTGCACATGTACTTTAGCTGCTAAAGCCCCCAAATAAAAAGAGCGTGGCCAGTGTGTTTACTTTTTTTTCTGCATATATATAACTGCTTGAGAATAAATATATCTTGATTTATTAACTACTTAGAATAACCTTGCAGGAGAGTCTAGAATTTTTATTTGATATAAATGTAATTTGTATAAGTGTCAAGTGTTGTGAAAGTATACATAGGTCCAAAGCTTGGACTCCAAAGAAAAAAGGACGCCCCTTAGGGGAGTAGCCCTTTTCTATTTGGAGATCCAAATTTGGATCATTTCTTTCCTACCCAAAGAGGAAAGAGTGGCCTTCCCCTCAAGGAAAGTGTTGTTTTATCCATTTTGGTAGCTTACTACGAAGAATTCAAGAAGCTTGAAGGAGATGAACCCGAAGGAGAACAAAATTAAAGACTTGAAGACAATTAGTATCCCATTCAAAACCACTTGCATCTCTACTAGGTTTAGAATCCGGGTTGTTGTCAGTGGTGTCCTGCCACTTTACTTTCTGCAAAATTTTGGTTTGTAATAAGCAAGACAATTTTGCCTATGGACATTTATTAATTAAATCATTTATATTTGATGTGTTGAGATGATTGCCTTTAGGGTTGCCTGTTTTTCTTAGTTTTTTGGCATTTGTATGCATATTTATACGTAAGACTCGTAAGGGTGTGAAAATTTTTATACTCGTAATCTTAAAATTTTAAAATTTTAGTGAGTCTAAATAACATAGAAAGATAACAAATTTAGGGAATTAGTCGGGCATCGACCTCGGGGTCGCATGCATATTTCTGCACTACTCTCTCCTTATTTTAGACCCTTCCCCGCCTGCGGGTTGAGTCCGGATAGTCTGATCTATGAGGATGAGGTGCCAGACCTGGGAAGCCCAGTCTTCTAAAAAATTATTTTCTAATCCTATTTTTTAAAATTTCAAGCATACTTGATTTGAAGTTGTCAACTAGCATGCATTATATTAGAAATAATTTAAAAGAGTTAAAATTTTAATTGCATTAGTACTTAGCATTTTGCACCCAACATAAGTCAAAGGGGCCAATTAGGGAAATCTCTAGATGTCGGCCCCAGCTCTCGAAAACTTTAAATAAAATGTCCCTACTACTCTTTCATAAAAGACCAGACTCATCTCTTTTAAATTGACTAGGTGATTAGCTGGCTCCCCAATCCAGGCCGGGGTAAGTCCAGACCTTGCACTGCATTAGTTAGGTTCGGACGACTGTGGTCCAGTGTCCAAATTAGATTTAAGATCTGGAGCATAATTTTTTATTATAAGACCCTAAATTTTGGGAATATAATCTCAAATTTCTAATAAAATATTCAACTCTAATTAAAGCTTCATTTCAATCCTAAAACGTAAAGTCGAATACTTAGATTATGTTTGGACACTTCCGGATGGTTCTGGAATCTCAAAGTGTCCCCTACTTCTCTTCTCTTAACTCTGTTAATAATTGTTCAATCTTGATCCATTCCCTTTTGATTTTCCAAACTTCATTCATCTTTTATATCACTCCTAGAAGATCTTACAAAATTTCATCATTATTTTAATCAAGAGTTTTCATAGGGGACTCTGTCTCTCTACGATATAATTAACTACGAGGGCTTGCGCTCGTAGGAGATTTGAAACCACACATGCACCTGATTTTAAAATTAATTTTTCTAAAATCTTATTAGATTTCTTTGGAAAAGATTTAAAAAATGTTCGTCTTTAGTACATTAGAAGGATTATTATTGAATGGTGTTATCTCCCTTTGGGGAGATACACCCTTCTTTGATAAGGCTTTGAATGTGAACCCGATGATCGTACTTCTTGAATATTATAATTGGATATTGAGTTGAACTTCACTTTGTTCCCTCGGGGCTATACGAAGTTCTTTCTAGAATTCGGTCATGATATTCAAGATGAATTTCATAATTCTAAGTCTGAACACCGTTATGATATTTTATTTTCATCCTTTGGGTGATATACTTTTTCTATCGAGTTGATTCGACTTTAGAATTAGAATTAATCTTCAATTTAAGATTCTCAAAGAAAACTAATATTTTTCAAAACTTTTTTCAAAATTCCACCAACAGCCCTGTACTCTTTTCTCTCTAAGCCTTTATTTGGCAAGCTGCTGTAAGTTTTGGAAAGGTAGCAGACGAGAGAGATGATTTGATCAGATGTAAGTCTTCGAACTTAAGAAAATGGTTGGTAGGAATAGCAAATTTGCTAAGCCTCCACCAAAAAAATTTCATATTATAGTTAAGCTTTAAATTCTTAAGCCAACTATAGAAACCATCAACATCGCTAATTCCTTTATCTTTCATTACTCTATCATAAGCCAAAGCATATATGGATTTACCTGAGAATTTACAAATAGTTTCCAGCTGATCCTCCTGGTTCACATCCAGTTTCATGTTCCTGATTAGTCTCATTAGATCTTCATGGAAACAATTGAGTAATTTGCATTCATCCCACTGCCATGTATCCGAAATAAACTGTTGAACATTCAAATTCTCCAAAGCACCGCAATCCATAAATGTAGGCCACTCATTTAAACATATGTCCAGTAACCAGACATCATTAAGCACCTGAATTTTATCTCCTCTTCCCACTCTCTATCTAACGATACTCTTTAAACATTTTCCTCCATCTTTTAAAATTTTCCAAACATTTGATGAACAGTTCCTGCAATTGTCTTTCAGCACATTATCACCAAACTTGGCCAACAACGTTCGGTGCAGAAGAGTCTCATGTTTCTGAATAAAATTCCAGGATAGTCTAGCTCGTAATGCTCCAGATTTGTTTGCAAAAGAATGCACACCCAAGCCTCCAGCACTTCTTGGATTACAAATTTCCCCCCATGAAACGTAATGTAGTCCAAACTTCCCATCTTGCTTATGCCAAATAAACCTCCTACACAATTTTTCCACCTCCTGAATCACCCTCTTAGGAACAAGAGAATGAGTAATAGCAAATCACGGTAATGACATCAATAAGTTCTTAACAAGAACAATCTTCCCTCCCAAAGAAAGGGACTTCTTCCCCCACACATTGAGCTTATCAGTTACATGACTTAGTAAGTCCTGAAAATCAGCAACACCCAGCCTTTTTAAGGAGATCTTGGTTCCTAAATAGTGTAGTTCTTTAACAACCTTGAAGCCAAGGATTTTAACCACCTTTTTCCTGCAAGATCTGTTAAAAAACTTACCAAAAATAATTTGTGATTTGTTAACGTTAACTCTTTGCCCTGTCCAACACAAAAATCCTTCACAATGCAGTTAATCAACCGAGCAATGGGAGTTGAAACTCTCGAGAAGAGAAGAACATCATCTGCGTATAAAAGGTGTGAGATAGTTGTACCTCCAAAAGATACTTGAATGTCCAGTGTCTGACCTCTTTGCTCAATAGCACTAGACAACAATTGAGAACACATAATGAAAAGATATGGTGAGAGAGGGCAACCTTGCCTGAATCCACAATGAGCATCAATCCAATTTGTGTTCTTTCCATTAATAACAATAGAAAATCTAGCATTAACCACACACTCCATTAGAATCTTAGAAAAGGTAACGGGAAAACCATACCATTGGAGAATTTGATTCAATGTTGTCCAACCCATACTGTCATACGCCTGCTCCATATCAAGTTTCACTGCCATCACTCCTTTTCTATTTTTAGAAACCTTGAATTTATTAAAATTTCCTGTGCCAATAGACAATGCTCGGACATTAACCTTCCCGGAATGAAGGGTACCTGCTCCTCAGATATCATACTGGGTAAGCAATTCTTCAACCTGTTAACCAACATTGTGGCCACAATTTTATATGTACTTTGACACAAGCTGATGGGTCTGAAGCTAGAAGGCACCAGAGGGTTTTTACATTTAGGAATTAAAACAATAAGTGTGGCTTTCCAATCTTTATGCATCACTCCACCACTTAAAAATTTCTTAATTGCATTCCAAGTAGTTTCACCTAATATATTCCAGTAACACTTAAAAAAGGATAAAGTTACCCCATCAATACCAGGAGATTTATTATTCCCTTGCTGAAAGACAGAAATCCTGCAATCTTCCATAGTAAAAACTGCATCAAGCAAATCTTAAGAGACCTTTGAAGGGAACAAAAACATTAGCCTCCAAAAAATCAATGAAGCAGTCAATCTCGATCCCAAAATGGGCCAACCAATCGGCACAGGCATTACCTTCCCTAAAAACATGACAAAAGGACACATTGACAAATATCATCAAATGTTTAATATTCCTAGCAAGATAAAAAACCTCAGAATTACAAACTGAGTCAGCAGCAATGATAATTCAATGAATATTATGAATAGACTCAACCTCAATCCCAATATTAGTAATGTCAAGAGACATACAAATTCTCAGCCCGTAAAGTAAAAAATTAAGAAGAGTCAAATGATAGTTACCATTATTAAGAGGACCCGCAAAAGCTAGAGTAACATTACCTTGGCAGTCTCTTATAATCCCACCACACCTCAAGCTAATATTATTATCATAAAAACCAACATTTAGCTTGTAACAGCACAAAGAGGGTTTAACCCAGGAAACATACCAAGGCTCAGAGATAGGCAAAAGCTCACCTAATCTAATGCCTAAATCAGGAGCAACAAAATAATAATTCTTGAAACTCCTAATATAAATCAAATTAAAGGAGAATAGGCTCAACAATTTATCTTTAACATTTTTAATAATCCTTTGAGAGTCCATTCTAATGCCATTAAATATATAATTATTCCTCTCCATCCATAGGAATCACAAAATAAGAGAAGAGAATCGATAATATTTCTAATATGACCTTTAGAATTAACAAACCAAGAATTAAGCAGAGCATTAATAGACAAATTCACATTAGAACAATTTAATTTGAAAATATCATCAAAATAACACTAAGTTTTGACAACTAAAAAACTTGAGACAAAAATATGATGCATATTCTCCACATGATAACAACATTGGCACTTAGACGGAAGGATAAAAACTCTTTTGATCAAATTATCATCTGTAGGAATGAATCTATGGAAAATTCTCCAAATAAAAGTAAAGATAGTAGAAGGAATGCTTTTATGCCAAATCATGGAGAAAATACTAGTAACAACATTCTTAGTTCTAAACACATGCCAAGCATCTTTTAACCTAAAAACCCCACCTTTAGCCAACTAATATAATAAAATATCTTTTGACTCCAAGTTCAAGGGGAGTTTCAAAATTTTTTAAATAATAAAGTCATGAATCACATTAGCAAGTTTATCATAATCCTAACAGTTATCATTAATGAAAAAATATAATTTACCTTAACCGCAATAGTAGAGGATGTATTAATAATGGAATATATAGATTGATTATCTAAGCATTGATCCTTCCAAAAGAATACGTTTCCACCACCAAGCCCCGAAGAAATATGAGGCTCCACATCCCATTTAACCTTGCAAATCCTTTACCAAATTTTATAGTCAACAGTATTAAATGAACAAATAGTAGGATGCTTTCCCACACAATATTTGGAATACATGAATTTATCCCACAAACTAATTTTAGCACGAAAAGTAAAACATAACTTGAAGGAAAAATCGTAAACCAAATAAAACATGCTCTTACACCCCTGGCCACCCTCCTTCAAAACCCCACAACAGTTGTCCCAAGAAGACCAGTCAATTTTAGTGTTGCTATTAGTCCCTTTCCAAAAAAAATTATTAAGGATTTTATCAATTCTATTACACATCATTTTAGTGGGCAAAAGAGTTTAGAAAGAGTAAACAGGTAAAGAACAAAGAAAAATTCTAATGAGAGTAAGCCTACCCCAAAACTCAAGAAATTCGAATCCCAAGATAAGAGTTTATTCTGCACCAAAGTAATTAAATCGATTTCTTTCTACCTTTAAAAAGAGGGATATCAAGATAAGTAAAGTAAATGTAAAGTATAATAAATGCTTTACTTTTAAACTTTTTAGTGTTTGGTTAAACACAATATAAAGTAATGTAAAATCCTAATGTATTTCAAATTCTCCACTACAGCTCATTTTACGTGTAAAGCCGCCAGATTTTGAGTGAAAAAGGATTTCACACGGGTGAGAGAGACAAGCCCGTGGAACCCATCTTTGTTTCTTACTCCTATGGAGGGAACCATCATCATTTATTACTCCATCCACTTTTTGAAAGCTTTCTATGGTTGTTCAATATTTCGTGTGAGGTAGAGTTCTTCTTATGTTCACTTCAGTCCCTCCTTCAACGTAAGGGTACATGCTTGTAATTCTTGGAGAGGAATCAAGAGAAGTTGGGCTTTCATTTTCTTGGTTTTAAGAAAACTAAAGAGCTTATTTAGAAGCCCTAAGTCCCTTTTCTCCCGCGATCAGATTCCTGCCCTACTATTCTTCTTCTTCTGTGGTTGCGCCAAGAATAACCAAGGAGTTAAGCAAAAATTCAGCTATCTCAAAAAACAACAATAGATACTGAGAAAAAAAAGTATAGTGAGCTCATTATAAGTTATCTAGCATTCTAGAATTTTTGGAGGAAAATTTTGATACTATATATGATAATTTATCTAAGAACACAATAATGATTCATTCCTTTCTCTCCAAACATATGGAATCAAAGGCTTGATGGATGCGAAAGGATTTATGCAAATGATTCATTTGCATCAAAATAAAGAAATTGATATGGTCTGGCTTAAGCACTTTGTACTAGATTTCATTCTTTAATGATTTCTTTTTTTTTTCTTTAATGATTTCATCAGTTTGATAACTGTTTTATAATTGCGTACATTTTTTTCATGAGAGCTTAGGTGGTTGAGGATAACATATACATGGAGATTTAATGAAGAAGACATATTTTGAATGCCAGCAATATTGTTATAGTTTTTGTAAAGTCTATTGAGACTTTATTTTGAGATATGTAGTTGTAGCTTTTAACTAAACTCTATTAAGCATCGAACATGAAGAATTGATATGCTATAGATTTCATATAGTAATATATTTTTCAATTGATATGTTGCTAGTATGCTGAAAAGTGCTGAGTTATGATAGTTTATCTAGCAAAGTATTTTATTAATGTACATAAAAAGTTTCAAAATTTCATAAAATTATAATTATTAATGTTGAATCAAAAGATTTAATCAAATTGGAATATTTTCACTTATTTTGTAGACACTTAACCAAACGATCTTTAAGTATTCAAAATGTATTGATTTTACTTTATTCTGCATACACCAAATCAAATAAAAAAGTAGTTCCCTTGTATTCACTTTACAAACAACCAAACAGCCTCAATTTATTTCCTTAACATTGCATTTACTTTATAAAATTTACTTTATATTTCATTCACTTTAATGTCAATCGAACAGATCCTTAGTAGAACTTATATGGAAGATGTTGCTTCATCCCCTTATGCGCTGCTAGCTCTAAGGACTATTTGATGAACTCTCCTAGAGAATGATGATTACATGTTGATTACTCTATACTACTATTATGCATCACTACTATTATGCATCACTACTATCTTTTAACTCTCCAATGTTGGAATAGTTGTCTATATTTCTTTATTTTGCAATGATCAGAACAATCAATCTATGGCTCAACAAGGTAGTTTACTGCCTCGTGTTACCTTCGATTAAGCAAATGATAATCATTGATAGTAATTAGTTTGCTATGATCACTATTGCCGTAGACGGAATAACAATATATTATGAGATTCCAACATGCATGGATAGGCCACGAAACAATTTTAACTACTTAATATTGCTATTTAATAGATAATAGGGCTCTTCAAGTGCAAAGAACATTATTTTTATGTCTTTGCTTGAATGTCATTGGATGTAGAAGAAAGGAAATGGTCGGGTAAGGCTTCATTTGTGATAGCTTTTTTACTATTTTTCAAAAGCAACTTTTTAGTACAATTTTATTTTTTAGAACTAGAAATTTTTGTAGTAAAAAACTGTTTTAAAAAATATAGAAAAATTGTCTTAGGTGAAGCCTAAATCAATGATAAAGCAAAACTATGCAATTAGGGGTAGCCGATAAAAGAACCCAAGTTTAATTCATTTAACACCTAAAATTTTATATTTACTCACATAACACTGCATTCTTTAAATAACATCAAGAAAATCTTTTTCACCCTCTTTGTCCCATCACAAAGGGTTGAGACAAACTCTTATCCTTTATACACTAGTCCCTTACACTTGTCCAATGAGATCCCGTCTTAACTTTCTCACCTCTTCTTTGTTATTTAAGATCTTTCACACATCTGGTATCCTATTAGTGTCCTTCCCCTAGCGAAATGACATTGTGATTTTCTTACCTCTTTTTCATCATCGATAAATTTACTCTTTTGAGTATGAACTAGCTGACATATGAGAGCAAAATCAACAGGGTGATTATTTACAAAATTGAAACTTTTATATGTTTAATAAGAACAAAATCCCTTATGCTTTTCAGAATTTTAGGTTCTCAATAGAGCATCACAACTTCAATTCAATTATGAGAAAAATCGGTCCGGACACCGGATCTAAAAATAGCTCCGGACATCCAATAAAAATTTGCCACGTGGACTGCGCTTTGACTATGCTTTTTGACTATGCTTGGATTGCGCTTTTTTACTGCTCTTTGACTGTGCTTTACCTATATTTTACCTGCACTTTACCTGTGCTTTTATCATGCTTAACTTAAAATTTCACGGACACGTGTACACTCTACATGTTAATATTTTATTGGACACCAGACGTATCTCTACGTCCGGTGTCCGGACATAATAATTTTCCCAACTTCTTAAGGCCTCTATGACAAAGATGCGATGAAATTATGATAGAAGCTTCACTATGAAATTGACAAAAACATCATTTTGTGAAAAAAGTGATGACCTAGCATGAGTGAAAGCACTTAAATCAAACATCTGAGTAATCTTATATATGAGTAATCTTCGGATTTCACAACATACGTACGTATAAGATTTATTTTCTCTATATAATTATTTGACATGGTTTAGGTTTTATTTGTGATAGTTTTGTTATTGTTTTTATAAACAAAAAAAAAATTAGTAGAAAAGTTCCTAATTAAAAAAAAAAATTGGTGCTAAAAATTTGATCTGGAAAGAAGTAAGAAAACTATCACAGATGAAGCCTTATTCTAAATTTTACGTCTTGACTAAATTGAGGTAAATCTTGATAAATGTAAGAAATCAAATAGCTCTAAATCTTGATAAGTGAAATTAAATTCATTTATTTGCATTACATAATTGCAGAAAGCTTGCTCATGGCTTACCAATCAAGTTATTTAACTAGTATTTTGTTAAATTTGTTTAACCTAAATTTGTATGGCAATTGATGCCCGTTTTTACTAGTAGATCTACATGGTGAACTCGAAGACCTTTTGGTGGGAATGTTGAGTAGAGTGTAGAGAATAGATAAGAATAGGGTAGAAAAATCTTCATTAGCTCGGTTAAGAATATATGAATAAGGTTTCAAAAGTATAAAAGATCCTCTAAAAAATCCCATGAAAGAGTATCCTACAAATTGTTCCTCATCACTCCTTATTTATAGAATTCTGAGAGCTACAAGGAAAGCTACATGTAGAAGAACTGAAACGTGGCTACACAATAAATACATGTATAATGCATCATGTTAATCTAGGACACGTGTTTCCACCTAATTGGCTATAGAAGAAAGAATTTAACCTCCTATGAGCTGCCTTCGATCAGGGAGCTCAACAAGGGGGGCTAGTAGGTGTAGGGCAAGTCCAAAGAAAAGGTAGACCATTAATTAGTGAGTCATCTCGTGAGGCCGATGAGTAAGATAAGAGACTTCGTGTTGCCCTGCTAAGGATGGTGAGCCGAGGTGTTAGCGAGGATGATGAGTTTTTAAGTCAGGTAGAAGTTGTAGCATAATAAGTAAGAAGTCACTTTGGTAGATGTTTTCCTGTAAATAAGTTTTATGAGTTCAAAGAGTGCAAGCTTAACCAAGATTAGGAGTCATCTGCTTGCCTAGCAAGGAACCTCCTTATCACCCAGCGTAAGACAAGCTCCTAGATGGATGCGAGCATATGACACCCTATCATTCGAAAAGTTCCTCAGGTAACTACGGGAGGTGATCAATCATCTAATGTATTTGATCATGAGAATAAATGTTCTTATCAGAGAGAGAAGGTCTGAGGAAATTTGGTGATTCAACGGAAATTTTCAAAATTTGTTCTCCGCGGGAATTACGGAGAACGAATGGAGGCGGATGTTCGCCGGCTTCCAATGGTCGGCGGTAAGAAAGATGATCGGCGGCCATCTAAAAGGGCTTCGTTATCTTCTGATAGAGCCTTTCTGTCTTCTCCTCCTGCTTTCGGGGACGAAAATTCAAACTTAAGTAACATATGCAAAGGTAGAGGCACAAGTTTGGTCATCAATGAAGGAGGGTACTAGGAGAAGAAGATGCAAGAGGTAATTGGCAAAGGAAAGAATGTGATTCAGGTGAATGATTTCAAGAAGAGCAAATCAGCATCTACTGTGATGTTTGGCAATGGATATGAAGCTTCGCCGTCCAAATTACTTCCTATTGAGAAGGTAGTTGCAGTCAATGGAATTTTAGTTCTGAATGATGTGGACATGGCGATTTCAATGTGCAAAGAAGATATCATCAGCTGTGAAGATAATGAATCAACAATCCAGAAAGACGGCATGGATGATGGGGTTGATAAAGTGGCTTCTGTGAATGGAAACAGAGTCATGTTCAGCGACTTACTGAAGGTAAGAGAAGTGGACTCAGCAGAAATGGGAGGAGGAAATAAAGAAATACAGATGGCTGAACATATTACTGATGCTGGACAAACGAATGCTTGGAAGAAAAGAGAAAACATCCCAGTTGAAGATCTGCAACTCGGCGATTACTTGGCAGAAGATGGGATGACTGTGAAATTGCATGAGAAGAATGAGGAGGGAAATTCCAAGAGACTTGCTAACTCATTGGTTATCAAAATTTTTGGAGGGGAAGCTCCTATTTCAATCATTAGCAAGGAATTGAGGAGACAATGGGATCAATATGGTAAATTTCATATTACCATGCTTAGTATTGGCTGGGTTTTGTGTTCATTCCAGGAGAAACAGAGCATGGAGTTGGTCCTTTCTAATGGACCTTGGTTTGTGAATGGGAAGATTGTTGGTATGGACAAGTGGTCCCAAAACTTTGATCCTAATTCTTTTAAAGGATTGATATCACCAATTTGGATTAGGCTTCCAAGCCTTCCATTGCATTGCTGGGATCAATTAAATGTTTGCAAAATAGCATCGATGGTTGGAAAACCAATTCTTCTTGATGGAAACATGTTCCAATGGGGACGTAGAGAATTCGGAAGGGTATGTGTCTGAATTAAACTAGATAGAAAGCTTCCTGTAGGAGTGTGGGTAGAAAGAGCTAACAGGAAATTCTATCAAAAGATAGAATATGAGCGTATCCCAAATTTCTGCTTCAGTTGTGGATTCGTTGGGCATACTAGAGAACATTGTGGAGAAGGAGGTTACTCTTCAGATTTCAATTGCAAGGAGAATATGAATAATGTTCCAGATAAGGCAAAGAAAGGAACTACAATAGAAGATGGGGTGGAGCAAAACAATTCAGGAAGCTATGGACCATGGTTGATAGTGAACCGTGGAAAGAAGAATGCACTGAATCATTTCAGAGGATCTACTCATGGGCCCGTTAAGAAGACAATTTGGAGAAGAATAATAAATAATAGTAAAAAGGAAGATAAGGAAAATCATATTGAAGGTTCTGTCCTGAATACAGATAAAAGTCTCTTGGCAGACATAGTTGTTCCTAAAGAAACAATAGAGGTAG
The DNA here is from genome assembly GCF_001605985.2 of Dendrobium catenatum. Lineage (NCBI taxonomy): Eukaryota > Viridiplantae > Streptophyta > Magnoliopsida > Asparagales > Orchidaceae > Dendrobium > Dendrobium catenatum. The sequence continues at coordinate 128,901 of NW_021319252.1, read as the reverse complement.
CTAACATGGGTGGTAATAAAGAAGTGCAACTGGAGATTGAGAGGAATGGTTCAAACATTCCTTTATATGAAAATAGATTTAATGTGTTGAATGATTTAATGGAAGAAGGAGAGATCATATAGGATTTTGATGCTGTAATAATGAACAATGGGAATCAGTATGACAAGAAAGAAGAACAAAAGCAAACAGCACCTGATGACTCAACTACAAATGAGAAAGGTGATGATTCCAGCCGTATGAAGAAAAAGAAATCTAAACAGCTTAAAGACCTTGGACCAATCAGCAATATAACAAGGAGTAGAAGATTGGAGTTGGATGTGAAAGGCAAAGTGGGAGGAGCTCCCACAACTCTTCTTCAATGAATTCCTTGACTTTTTGGAATTTTAGAGGAGCAAAGAAGAGAAGTGCTTCTCTATACATGAAGGAAATTTTCAAGATGCATAATGTTATTTTTTTGGGTTTGTTAGAAACAAAAATTTCTTATTTTGACATAAGAGATGTGAAGAGGCTTATGGGAGATGGATGGGAATTTGCTATGGTCCCATCGGATGGGTTATCTGGAGGGATTATTGTTCTTTGGAACTCAAACATTGTTGAGTTTTCCATGGTTGGATCTTCATCCCAATATCTTATTGGAGACTTGACCATTAACAGTAAATGTAAATGGAGAGTGGCTTCGGTTTATGGAAGCACATATTTAATCAAAAGAAGAGAGCCATGGGAATTAATTGAGCTTTGTTATGTGGAGGAGCAACCCATGGTGGTAGGAGGAGACTTTAATTGTCTCACATCCAAAGAAGACAAGCAAGGAGGGGAAAATTTCATGTTTTCTCAAGGAGCTTGAGAAATGGGATCTTTTATTACCAATAATGACTTGCATGAGATTGGATTCATTGGCCCAAGGTATACATGGTGTAACAACAAATTTGGATATGCTTGGATTTTGGAGAGGCTTGACAGGTGTTTTCTTAATTCTACTGCTTTGAATTATTTCTCTCAATTAACTATGAGACATCTAGCTAGAATTGCATCCGATCATAGCCCATTGGTGCTTAATTTCTTTAATTCTAAAACCTCTGATAAGAGGAGTATTATATTTGAGGATGTATGGGCCTCATATCCTGCATCTTTTGCTGTGGTGAAGAGGGAATAGAACAAGAAATTCAGCGGAAATTATCCTCAAATATTGAATGTCAAATGTAAAAGAACTCTTAAATCCATGTTCTTTTGGAGCAAGGCAAAGCTGAAGAACCTTAATGATCTTAAAGGTAGCTTAATGGAGGATATTCTTAAACTACAAACAACCGAAGCTGAAGTTGGATGGCTGTCTGAAGAAGAATGTTGGGAGATGAAATCCAAAGTTATTGAACTAAATACTACTATGGCTCGATTAAATAGTTGGTGGAAACAAAGAGCTAAAGTAAAATGGATGAATGAGGCAGATTGTAACTCTAAATTCTATCATTTGTTTGCTAGTGCTAGAAGGATTGGCAACAGAATTTTGAAAATAAAAAATGAAGAAGGGTTGGTTTTTGAAGAACAAAGCCAAATTGAAGAAGTCTTCATGCAGTTTTTTAACAATAAGTGGAAACAGAGAAGTTGGAGATTGAATGATTGGCCTAATCCCGTGAAGAATTTGAAACCAGAGGAAATTAATAATTTGTCCAAGGAATTCACAGTGGAGGAAATTAATTTTGTCATCAATCATCTGGGTAAAAACATAGCTCTGGGGAGTGATGGGGTCACATACTCCATCAAATTTTACTGGAAGATTATAAAGGAAGACTTTGTGAGGGCTCTAAATCATTTCTTGAACCAGGGAAGTATGGATTATAATTGGAAAGACACGCTTGTGGTTCTTATTCCAAATGTATCTAATCCTTTGTTTCCATCCAATTATAGGCCTATAAGTCTTTGTAACTCAGTTTATAAAGTGGCTGCAAAAGTAATCTTGAACATGCTTATTCTGGTTATTCCTTTGATTATCTCGGATGAGTAGGCTGCATTTATCAGAGTAAGGTCCATCTCAGATCACATATTTATAGCCCAAGAAATGTTTCATAAATTCAGGTATTCCAAGGCAACAAATGGGATGGTGGCATACAAAGTAGACATGGAGCAAGTATATGACTCTATGAGTTGGAAAACTCTTAAAAAGGTTTTGAACTATTTTAATTTCCCTGATATGATTTCAAAACTGATATTGGAATGTTTTTTGAATCCCAGATTTTCTATTATTATAAATGGGAAGCTTACAGGATGGATTAAAGCTGAAAGTGGATTTCGTCAGGGATGTCCATTGTGCCCCATCTTATTCATCCTATGCTCCCAACTTCTTACAAACGCATTCTCACATTCCTCGATTGGGATTGGTTTATGCTCCAGCAGTTCTCAGATTTCACACTTATTATTTGCTGATGATGTTATGGTCTTCTCCGAAGCAACAAGGAAGGCGGTTTTTGAAGTTAAAGCCATTCTTTCAGATTTCAGCATATGGACAGGACAGAAGATCAATACAGAGAAATCTGCCATTCTTTTTGGAAGAAATGTTAGTAGATGAAAGAAGAAACAGCTAACCAGGATAATGGGATTTAAACAAGTCAAGGAACTTGTTTACCTTGGCATAAAGATGGCATTGAGAAGGATGGTAGATAGTGATTTTTATTTCATCATTGAGAAAGCACTTAGGTTCCTTAATACTTGGGGAACTAAGTCCTTATCTTTAGCAGGGAATATAGTTCTTATCAAGACAATTATCCTAGCTATTCCAAATTATTTTAGCTCTCACTCTTTGGTGCCGGTTCAAGTTCTTAAAGAGATAGATAAAATTTGTAGAGGATTTCTTTGGAACAAATATGGTGGAAATCAAGGACTGTATTATATCAGCTAGGAAAATTTATGCAAGCCAAGGAAGAAAGGTGGTTGTGGGTTATTTTCTTCAACAACAAGGGTAGCTCCTCTTAGAGCTAGATTGTCTTGGAGATACCTAAATAATAAGGAGTCCTTATTACATAGAACTTTGGCTCCCAAGTATGGTACAAGATTTGGAAATTCTGGAACTATCAAACTTTCTTCCTCCTGGAAAATTTTATGCAATGGAGGCAAAGTGCTTGATCCATTCATCAGATGAAAAGTAGCTAATGGTAATTCAATCAATGTATTCAAGGATAAGTGGATACTTGGTAGAAGAATCAATGAGAGGCCTACATTTGTAGTTCCTCAAGGTGATGGAGAGATTTTCCTAAATAGATTCATTGAAGACGGAATCTGGAATGAGGATAACTTGAAGCTGAATTTCGGCAAAGACCTAGTAGATCTCATTCTTAAGATCAAAATTTATCCTAATCAAGATGAAGATGTCAGAGAACTTATTTATCAAGGTCCAGGGAGGTCAATTCTGGGGATGATCAGTGAATTTCAGCAACAAGATGAGGATTGGAAGCCTTTTCACTGGATAAAAAGGCAAAAGTTAATCCATGGGTGCAAACATTCATATGGAGGCTTTTCAAAAATGCATTACTAGCGTTCTAATTCCTTGCTTATAGGAGGTTGCAAGAGAACGACAATTGCCCAAGGTGCTCGAACAGGATTGAAGATATGGAACACATTTTTGGTGGCTGCATAAAAATCAAGGAGGTGATCAATGTTCTAAACAAGTGAGGCTTTGGATTGCCCGAATTCATTAACTTCCAAGAATGCTGCAAGTGGATACACAATATCAATAAGAATTATGGTATAATTCTAAATCTCTTCTTCAATGTTGTGTACTTTTCATGGAAGGCTAGAAATAAATTGATTCATGAAGACATTAATGAGAGTGCTACTTCTATTGCTGTGCAAGCAATCAGCCAAGCTTCGTATTCCAATTTGATTTATAATCAATTTCTGGAATCATGGGATGTTAATCAGTCTTGTAGACTATTGAATGCTTGGCATCCCCCTCCACCCGGTTGGTTAAAAATCAATGTAGATGCTTCTCTTTGTCCTAATTATAGAGCAGGAGTAGGAGGTATTATAAGAGATTGTAAAGGGAGATTCTTATTGGCTTTTGGGAGTTCTTGTATCCATTGGGACATATACCAATTAGAACTTCTGGCTATCAAAACTTTGAAGAATATTATAAAAGATTGGATGTTCAAGTACAAGGGAGCTATTATTGAGAGCGACAACTACAATGTCATAAAGGTGATTCAAAGTGCAAAGGATCACGTCTTCAAGAATTCAGATGAGTTAGACTTTTTCAATGATTTTAATTATATTATTTTTAAATGTATTGATAGAGGGGAAAATAAGCTAGCTGATTTGTGTGCTAGTTATGGTCTCCTTAGTAGTTTTATTTGGGAAGACATTACTTTGGATAAGATTCCTCCTTCATTCGTTCAAATGGTGAAGGAGGAATCATCTTTGTAGTTCTTTTTTATTTTTCCTAGCTATAATGCATTCTTGCTTCTTTCAAAAAAGAATAAATGTTCTTATCACCACCCGATCGCTACCTGTGAAAATATCTGAGATGACAGTTAGGGGTGTATAAAATACTAACATATGACTTATTTGGAATTGCTTGTTAGTATAAATTTATAGAACTATTTATTCATATAAAACGTCACGAACTAATTAAAACTTCTAGTTGTTCGGTTGAATTAGTCAAGCTAAGTACAAGCTATATATACTTATAAAAAATTTTGAATAATCCACACACAAACATATAAATGAAAGCTTGACTCAAACTCAAACCGAACATAAATAGTTATCACTTAACCAAACTAACACGAATTAATGATATACTCGTTCGTTTCAATTACAACATTATTTTTTATATATTTTATATAATATAAATAAACAAATTATCCGTTACCAAATATTTTCAACTCAAATTTTATAATAAAAAGTCATTTTCCTAAAAGTAAAAGAAGAGAACAAGATGGACCAAAGGGACGATATTTACGTAATAAATGCACTTTATTCCAAATGGTTCGTTTAATTTGCAACTTTTCATTTCTCAGTTAATTTATAAGAATATGAGGGCCAAATTTAATAAATATCATTGATCAAAAAAATTAAATATAAGTGTCACACAAATTATAAAATTTGCTTACAAAAACATAATAAAGATCCGTTTGAAATGACTTCAGAATTTTATATATTTTTAGTATACAAGAGAAAAAAAAACTCATTAGAAAAAAAAATACACGGTTTGACGCTGATAATTACGTGTTCAATTTTTCTATTTTCCCAAGCCAATGGGCCACCTGTTTTAAGATCTGACATACTTAGATGTTTTTTTCAGACTTTTGAGCAAATTAAATTTAAACTCACACACATATTATATATACAAGTTTCAAATTGAATATTTTTTATTGATAACTTATGCTCCCAACGAACATATCAAGAAGAGTTGTCTACATTAATATATTTTTTTATTAGAAAAATATGAAGTCGAAATATCTTTATTAAAATATGATAAATATCCATTTTACCCTTTTAAATTTATTTATTTTTAAATATAATATGTAAATTCTAACTTTTAAAATAGTTAAATTATCATAACTAAATTCAGGTCGAAATATTATTGTCTTTCTATTTTTTTATTTTTTTTTTTGAAAGGATATCATTAATTAAACTTTTTATTTAATGTATAAAATATAAAATTTTATTTTATATATTAAGCCATTTTATTTGATTTACTTGAGAAGTGATTTGCAAAATTATAGATATTTTTTTTTTCTTTTTATAGGAAATGCAAAATTAAAAACCACCCTGCTATTCGAAATAGCTTCTATTTTGCTATAATTTTAATGCAATTGATTTTATTCTCGTTCTTACATGTGATAGCAGACTCAAGCACATTTGTTTATAATTCAGATATTTTCACATTCAATATTAAAGAAATTTTTAGGTTATACAATTAATAAGTAATTCATGATGGGAATATAAAAAATTGAAGGATTGTATGTAAATCTATATAACTCGTAGGTATTTGGAAGGTCTCTGTTCACAGAATTTGGCCTATGGTAGCACACGTTTAGAGCAATGCTCACGAAAAGTAAGTCATGCATTACAGAGCAGTAGCCAGCACCAACCAATAAGTAAATAGCTACTCACGCTAGTGGAGCTCGTGATGTGAGCTTACCCCAAGGGGTCAAATTAGAGACATGTTCAGTCTTAATGGGTTTGTCCAAATGACTCGTCCATACATGTCTACACACTGAGAGGCACTCGTACCAAAAGTATTCCTCTCCCATGACGGTTGTCCACAATCAAGGCCATTCGCCTTTCATAAATTTACTAGATTATGCAACAAGAACCTCACAACTTCAAAGCCTATGGCCACAACATCATTGAATGAATTTGTCACTAACTTACTTTTGCTTCCACCCAAGGGACTCACAATTTACTCATGAGGACTTACCAATCATTCCTAGGGACTTGCCTTCACAAACTCACCTTACATGACCTATTCTCATAGACTCACTCAAAGTACTCACTTCTATAAACTGACTCAAGCTACCCACCAAAGGACCACATTAGAGACAAAGGGAGGTTGCATATGCCCCAACAACTTAGTCAGCGTGTTTGTGTCAGTATGTATTTGTCACATCATTTTTTTTTAAGTGTAGCCTTCCATTTAGCTCTCTTATCCTCAAAAATAAAGATTTAAAATGCATATTTTGGACTTCCCGATGCTTAAGTTATTCTCAAAAATAATATAGCTTATTATTTATTTTTCATACTCTCACTTGATTCTCCAACTCTAGCCCACTAAAATTTGTTTGTAGGGTTGAGTGTTTCCCATAAAAAAATGGATCTAAAATCATGTAGGCCATGGTGAGTGTGGATTGATGTTAGTGACCAGAAGATAAGCAGTATGCAAAGAACAATAGAAATATGAGTCAACAATGAGTATTGAAAACCAAAATTTCCCTAGTCATTGTGACTTGATGGAGACGAATGAGAGAATCACTAAGATGATTCAAGATACACTAGCGAAGTTCAAGGGAATACCCCTAGGGAGTACCCCATAGGAATTGTCTAACTCAGCAAACCATCGAAGGAGGCACGATACTAAGGTGATGGCCCATTGCTAATATCAATCATAGTCACACTAAAGATAAAGAATATGATTCTCTTATAAGGAGTGGGCGTGCAAAAATGAAGAGGTGATGTGAGAGATAAAATATGATTAGGTTTTCTTTGATATAAATGCCCATAAAACAACGCAAGTGCACTTGTTGATCAAGTAATAAAAGTGACATGAGAGAGTGTCAATCACATGAGGACATGTTCTACTACAATACAAATGTGTTTGTACTATCTATTTAAACTATAATTTTTATCCTACACACAAAAATCGAGTTTGGATTCTATCATGACAAAGAAATGCATAAGAAAGATAAGATATTAGTATATAAACTATTTTAAACTTATGAAAGTGAATTTCCAAAGCTTTCTTTAGTAGTCTGTTATATGTTGGTTCTGAATCAGAGCTTATGCATCCGTAGATCTCCATCGAGCTTATAAAGAAGTGAAAAAAAAAAAATTATGGCCTTCCTATAGTTATTATATCTCTATAGACTCTCGAACACTAAACATCTTATGTCTAGGCATGCAAGAGTACAATTTCAATATTCTAAATTATTTCAATATTCCCCTATTGAATCTATATATCACTCAATATTTTAACTCTACACATGGTCATTGTATAGATTAAATCAAGAATTGGAGATATTAAAAACTTCGATTTATTTATTAAAATACAATAGTCTACATTACTAATTATTAAGACTTCACATCATTAGCCAAAAACTAGGAGTTTTAACTTGCCATGTAATTAAAATAAAATAAAACAGGTTTTAATGATTGATCCAAAAAGAAGTACAATGAGAAAAGTGTAAATAAATATGAACAGGATAGTACAATATCACTCTCCACACTCTTATCTTCTCTAATTACTTGCTTTCTCATAATAAGATAGGCCAACCACTCCAACTGGTTATTTTTCTCCTTTGATCACCCTTAAACTTAACTCTAAGGTGACTACACTTAAGCACTCAGGACTCACTGAAATGACAAACCCCCTTTACAAAAAGATTGAAATTTTTTTTATATTAAGTAAAAAAATGGACTCAGGCATTGCGACACTCGGCATGGTGGCACTATAATGTTGTAATATGAACTACTGCCTCAGCATTGCTATTTACGCTCCCTTGCAGTGCTGGAATGATTTGGCACTACTATTGGATGAATCTACGTGTCATTTGGCTGATTCGATGCAGCTCCGCATTTTGCCAACAGCTCCGCCATGGTGCTCTAAAAGTTGAGTATTGTGGCACTTGAATGTGTAATCTAGCACTGTAGCGTTGTGCGATTTGACGCTCCGACATTCAAATTCTCAAGACTTTGGTATTGTGATGCAAATTCTGGAGCTATGGTATTAAAGCAATGTAGCACTGACCTTTGTCCCTTCAGTGCGTTGAATTAAATAATATTTTTATCGAGGGTCCAGAACTGTAATGTCTTGGTTTAACGCTAGGCATTGATGATGTCGCAAAGTTGATAATTTAGGTGCTATAGTGTTGGTCCAATACTTGTGATTTTTTCTCCATTTTTTTGAATCTTTTCAACACAGCATCAAGATAATAAAATGTTTGTTAATCTTTTGATGGAAAGTTCAAATCAATTATAATTATAATTTCTTTGAAAAAAATTGAACATAGACTTTTGAATTTGTAGTTTTATAGGAGAACTCATCATCATTAATAATATTTTATATCAGTTGGTGATATTATCGTTATCTAACAGGTTCAGACTACGAAACTATAAACTTCATCCCGACTACCATAATCAAACTTAGGAGAGCATGCAATGAAATGATTTAAAGAGTTTCGTTTGGCTTGGATTGAAATTTGGCTCAAGAAAAGCTCCTTTTGGGCACTTGGGACAATCCATATAGCTAAACCCAAGCATTGAATTTAGATTTGGTTAAGGCATATGGTTGATTTGGTCAACCACGTCAAACTAGGACTTGAGGTTTGGTTAAATACACATCAAATGATGTTTCAGATACATTAGAAGAGGTTTCATGGCTTAGCTTGATTCAATCATGTTGAAGTTTATGGAAAGATTTGATTTTTCTTTAGATATTTTAGGGTTTAGTGGGCTCATGGTCAACCAGGGTCCACCAAAAGTTTAGTTTTATATTTAACATGTCATAAGAGTGATCATGGGCATGATTAAGGGTCATGGGGAGATTCCCAATGTCAAATTCCACAAGGTGCATGGTCTAGTGGCACATGCTATAAATATTTAAAAGTTTTGGAGCATTTGAAATTCAATTTGGTTTTAGGAGTTAGAGGGCTTAGATTGCCCTCAAATTTGTAGAGTTAACCTAAAGACATGCCTAACCATTAATCAATATATAATTGATGGATCATGAATCGAAATTCATTTGATTTGATTTTGAGGTGATTGAAAAATCATTCAAAAAGAGTTATGGGAAAAGGAACTTTAGCCTTGACTTTGGGTTTAGAATTTTGGATTTGGTTTTTTTTTTTTTTTTGCTTAGTGAACCTCACATTAAAATGAGATCAAAAGGTTGACCCCCAACATGTTTATTAGAATGACGTTATACTACAAATATTGGCGTTGATTGATTTGTTGGATTAAGTTTGAGATTTGAATTTTAAAGAAACACATTAAGTATACAAGATGTCAACGGGAGACTTAAACCCAATAAACATGTCTCATTTAAGTTTGATTTACCTCTAGATCTAAGGAAGAAGCACAAGGTCTCACACCAAACCTTAAGATGTTAAAGTGGTTCTTAAGCTATGAAGGGGTCCGATGGGCTTAAATCCAAAACTACCTAGACAAGATCCTAAGAAATAAGAAGCTTAGGGGCCCACACCAATTCCTAAAATATCAAAATTTCTTTGATTTTGATTTGCCTATATGTCTAAAGAAAGGAAGCATGGGGTCTCACACATAACCTAAATATACTAAAGATGGCTAAGCTATGAAGGGTCCTGATAGTCTTAAGTCCAGCACTAACTTAGCCAATATCTTAATAGATAGGAAGCATAATGACTCATAGATATTCCTAAAAGATCAAAGGATTTTGATTCGGTTTGATGCTAAGATGGTGTCATAAATGGTTTGCTCTATTAGTAGTGAGTTTAGCCTTACGAATAGGAAGCATGGAAACTCACACCTATCCTTAGAGGGCCAAAAGATTTTTGATTTGATACTAAGCTGGTGCCACAAAGGGGGCATGCTTCACCACTACTAGATTTAATCCTTAGGGAATGTAGCACGAGGACTCACACTTGACTTTAAGGATTGAAGGATTTTGATTTTGAACTTTTGAATTTAGATAATTTGATTTAATGTGATTTGAAACTAAAAATTTGAAAGTTTGTTAGGGATGTTAGGCCCTATGAACTAGCCCAAGGCTAATTAAAAGAGAGAGGTGAATTGATATTTTAAGAATCTTTAAACCAAAGATAACAAACCAAAATCACCATAAGGAAATCAACGATGCGGAAGTAATAAAGGAAAGAACACACAAGATTTATAGTGGTTCAGTCAAACCTTGACCTACGTCCACTCTTTGGAGGCACCCTCCAAGTATTGCACTACAAAAGTGTCTATTCTTTAGCCCCCACAGCTAGGCGGAGAATCCCTTACAAAATCACTTCCAACTTCCCAGGTGAGGCGGAGTCGCCAGGTTCTTTGACACCAAAGAGATCTTCTTCTTTGGTTAACTTCCCTTAAGACAAGCCTTGAATCCTATGGTATTAAGGTGCAAGCCTGCTAGAGCAACCATGTGGAATCCCTCTCCACACTCCCTTGAGTCCCCCCTCACAGGATCTTCTCCCTCTCAGACTTCACCCGTTTCTCACTCCCTTTCAAGCTCTCTCTACGAGTTTCCCTCAAAAGAACGAAGCTACAATGGCTGCCAAAGACACTTACAAAGTGCCTTTCTAAAGCTTAAATAGAAGATCTTAAAACAAGCTCATTAATGCAAGTTGTCGACTTTATCGTCCAGGACGATATAAATATCATCCTGTATGATTAGTACAACTTAAGCCCAATCACCCGGGACAATCTGAGACGATCAGAAGAAATTTATTCTTATCATCCAAGATGACAATATATCCTCCTGGATGATCAGTACAAATCATGGAATATCGTCCTGAACATCGTCCTGAACATCGCCCTGAAAAAGAGTTGTCCGATGTTGAATCGTCCAGCATATCGGCCCGAACAATCCTGCGATCGTCCAAGACAATTTGATCATCCAATCAAGTCATAATAGCTTTCTTTAAATGCTAGATTAATTTTGGAAAAAAATGTCCTGGATTGTCCTGGACGATATTTTATAGTCCTGGACGATATTTTATAGTCCTGGACGATCCCCTGAACGATGTCCAAAAAAAAGTAATTCCTAAATAGATCTGGCGGCATATTCTTTCTGTTTTAAGCCTATCGTCCTGGCTGATACAAAATCATCCAGGACGACATTTTTACAAAATGACGGCTTCTTTAATGAGGATGCCCTAATTAGAGTTTCTACTTTTGAACTGATCGTCCAGGACGATAGGAATATCGTCCCGGATGATGCTACCAAAAATAATAAACTCTAGGGAACAGTCAGAAAATATTCCAAGTTACAAATCATTAGGAGCCACGCCAAATATAATAAACTCAAGAAAGAAAAAAGGGTACAAACTGACTCAGACCTAGTCTACCCAATCTTGAGCTGATTCCAATTGCAGTCTGATCGTGTGGACCTGAAATGTCAGTAGATAAGGCAGTCGTAGAGAATATATCATCAAAATCATAATAAGAGTGTTTGCACAAAGAGTGTTTGCTATCATCAAAAATATAATCCATGAAAATAGATCCGCAATAATCTCCCCCTTTTTGATGATGGCAAATATTATGATTTGAATTTGCAAACAGGAAATATTTTTTCCTAATCTCCCCCTCACTAAAATAAAACTTTAAAAATAGGAGAGATAAAAAAAATTTGTTGTTGTTTCTAATTTTTTTTAAGAAAAAGATAAAAACATACAAATTCAACAGTACGAAAAACATATAAATTTAACAGTACGTTCTCCCCCTTTGACATTATCAAAAAGATATGGAGCACAAACAAAATGATTAAATAACAAAACGATCTTTGATCTAGTGAAAAAAATAAATATTCTTAAAATGAGAAAGTTACCTCTCAGTTTTAATCAAAAACTAAGTAGAATTGTAATGACAACGCATTGCCCAGAAAAGGTTAGAAATTCAGAATTTGATAATCCAAACTCAAGTTATTTAAAAAGGCTCAATAACTTTTTAATTCAATATCTAAATCAAAGAATAAATTAGAAAAAGAAACACTAATTTTTCAAAACTCCTTTCATAAAATATATTTAATAGAAGATTAATGCACGAATTGTTGAATCAGGAATCATATTTTTCAAAATAAAGTATCGAAAGTATCAAGGGTTTTCTTAAGCTTTTAAATACAAGAATAGTAAGCATTAAATTTTGTGGGATCATTTTATGCCTCTTGTCAATTTGAATGGCGCTCTTTACGCACCTTTTGATTTTTGATAACTTTTGTGTATATTTTTCGATTTGGCGTCTTTGCGCATCTTTTATTTTTGGCATCATTGGCCAATTTTTTTTGAATATACTACCTTTCTGAAATCTTAAAAACAAAAATAAACTCTTCCTATTGACAAAGAAAATTTCTTTATCAAGAAAATTATGAGTTAGATTCAACAATTTGCAAAGATCACTATGCGATAAATAAAATGTAAGGAGATAAAAAATTTTAGTTTTAAAGACTAATTTAAAATATGAAAAAGATTTTAAATCAAAAGTAGAATAACCTCTTTTAGAAAACAGAGATTGAGAGTCAAAAACATGAGTTTTCTTCCTTTGACTATTTTTAGAGAAGTCAATCATAACTTACCAAAGATTTCAAGAAAAATAGGAAGTAGATTTTTCATTTTTAGAAAAGTGAATGTGCATGTTAATCAGAGAAAAAATTTTACGAAATAAGAAAAAAAATCAAAGAATAAACAAAGACAAAAACATAAAATAAAATTAAAACAAAACAAAAAAAAGAAAATAACTAAAAACAAAACTCAACACAAACACACAAACAAGGCTTTTAATCATTATCTTTTTCCTGGTCCGATGCTTCAGAAACTAGATCTACCCAGGAGATTTTTTGCTTTTCATTATTTCCCCAGTTTAAAATTTACTTTGCTTTACCCTTTTCTTTCGTAGGAAGAATTCTTAAATTAGGGCACTGATTTTTCATATATCCAGGCTTCCTATATCGAAAGTAAATAACGTCATAAGAAATATTAACATCCTTACCATTTTTACATTTATTGCACTTTTATTGATGCTTATGCTTTGGTGAGCTTTTTGATTTGCTTGACAAGTCATTACATTCATAACCAACTAAGTTATCTTTTTCTGTATCTTTAGTTTTTGGAACAATTGTTTCACCTGCATCAAAAAATTTTTGACCCAAACCATGCTCGTAGGCAATGAGTGAGCCAATCACGTTATTAATAGAATATTCATTCAAATCTTTTGATTCACAAATAGCAATTACTTTAGCATCAAAATTATCCAGCAGACAACAAAGAATTTTGTTAACTTTTTCAAAATTTGAAAATTCTTTTTTCTAAAGCATGCAATGATGTTATAATTTGAATAAACCTAGTATACATGTCTAAGATCGTCTCATAAAGTTTCATGAAAAATAGTTCATAATCATGCATTAACATATTCAACTTAGATTGCTTAATTTCACTAGTGCCTTCATATATGATGTTTTGTTTATCCCAAACTTCCTTACCAATAGTGCACGTGGATACTAGCATAAAGTATTCAGAATTTAAAGCACAGAAAAGGCAATTTAATGATTTTGCATTCAATTGAGCATTGAGTTGTTCTTCCCTGTTCCATTTATTAAAGGGAATATCAGTTTTAATTCCATTTATAACACGTGATGATAATGTATAACCAGTTAAAATCATATGCCACATGCGAAAATCAATCGATTGCAAAAAAATAGACATGCGAATTTTTGAAAAATCAAATGTAATATTTTCAAACAAAGGTGGTCTGGTATTTAATAATCTTCAACAATATTATGATTTGAAAAATTAGCCATGGATCGAAATTCAAAAGCATTTAAAAACTAGATTTTATGAACACTGCTCTTATACCACTTGAAAGTTCATTAGGGATGTTAGGCCTATGAACTAGCCCAAGGCTAATTAAAAGAAAGAGGTGAATTGGTATTTTAAGAATCTTTAAACCAAAGACAACAAACCAAAATCACCATAAAGAAATCAACGATATGAAAATTAAATGCGAAAGTAATAAAGGAAAGAACACACCAGATTTATAGTGGTTCGGTCAAACCTTGACCTACGCTCCTTGGAGGAACCCACCAAGTATTGCACTACAAAAGTGTATCTCCTTTAGCCCCCACAACTAGGCGGAGAATCCCTTACAAAATCACTTCCACCTTCCCCGGTGCGGTGGAGTCGCCAGGTTCTTTGACACCAAAGAGATCTTCTTCTTTGTTGAACTTCCCTCAATACAAGCCTTAAATGCGACGGTATTAAGGTGCAAGCCTACCGGAGCAACCGTGTGGAATACCCCTCCACACTCCCATGAGTCCCCCCTCATAGGATCTTCTCCCTCTCAGACTTCACTCTTTTCTCACTCCCTTTCAAGCTCTCTCTTCAAGTTCCCCCCCTAAAAGAATGAAGCTACAATGGCTATCAAAGACACTTACAATGTTCCTTGCTAAAGCTTAAATAGAAGATCTCAAAATGAGCTCATTAATGCAAGTTGCCGACTTTATCGTCCTGTACGATTAGTACAATTTAAGCCCAATCAGTTAGGATGATCTGAGAAGATCAGAAGAAATTTGTTCTTATCGTCCAGGACGATAATATATCGTCCTCTATTATCGTCCTGGACGATCAGTATAAATCATGGAATATCAACCTGAACATCGCCCTAAAAAAGAGCTGTCCGATGTCCAATCATCCAGCGTATCAACTCGGACGATCTTGCGATCGTCTAGGATGATTTGATCGTCCAATCAAGTCATAATTTCTTTCCTTAAATGCCAGATTAATTTTGGAAAAAAAATGTCCTGGATTGTCCTGGACGATATTTTATAGTCTTAGACGATCCCCTAGATGATGTCCAAAAATAAGTCATTCCTTAATAGATATAGCGGCAAATTCTTTCTATTTTGAGCCTTTCATCCTAGCCGATACAAAATCATCCAGGATGATGTTTTTGCAAAATGATGGCTGCTTTAATGAGGATGCCCTAATTAGGGTTTCTATTTTTGAACCGATCATCCATGACGATAGGAATATCATCCCGGACGATGTTACCAAAAATAATAAACTCTTGGAATTAGTCAGAAAATCTTCCAAGTTACAAATCATCAGGAGCCACACCAAATATAATATACTCAAGAAAGAAAAAAGGGTACAAACTGACTCAGACCTAATCTATCCAATCTTGAGCTGGTTCCAAATTACAGTCTGATCGTGTGGACCTGAAATGTCAATAGATAAGGCAGTTGTAGAGAACATATCATCAAAATCATAATAAGAGTGTTTGCAATAAGAGTGTTTGCTATCTTCAAAAATATAATCCATAAAAATAGATCCGCAACAAAATTTTCATTGATTTTAAGTTCAAATTACATCAAGCATAAATTTTTTTAAGGAACGCTTGTTGACTGGAAGCATCAGGTGATTTAGTTTACAATCAAGTACCTGGAAAGAGTCTTCTTTGTAGATTTTCTCTACAACAAAAGGCCCTTCCCATGTTATTTCAAACTTTCGACCAATATTTTGGTGGGCTATGATAGGCCTTTGAAGAATCAAGACTAAGTCTCCAACTTAGAAAATTCTCGATCACACTAAATTATCATGAGCTTGAACCATTCATGATTTATATAACTATAGAATTTGTTAAGCTTGGAGGCGACCCTCTTTAAGGCCTTCAAGCTCTTCTAACCAGAGTTGTGCATTTGTTCAGTTGTAATTTTATTTTGTACGATGATCCTTAGTAAAGGATTTACACTTTTGAAGGAGCAGGGCCTCATGCCCATACACTAAGGTAAAGAGAGTGGATTAGGGTGAAGTCTTATAAGTGGTCTGATAGGCTCACAAGGCTTCTATTGTTATCATATCAGGTCTTTTTGATGATATGAGCCAAAATTTTGTTGAAGGCCTCAGCCAATTCATTAGCTCGTAAGTCATAAATTAT
Source organism: Dendrobium catenatum (assembly GCF_001605985.2). Classification (NCBI taxonomy): domain Eukaryota; kingdom Viridiplantae; phylum Streptophyta; class Magnoliopsida; order Asparagales; family Orchidaceae; genus Dendrobium; species Dendrobium catenatum. Next base: position 112,575 of record NW_021319252.1, on the reverse strand, counting down.
TGAATATCTCCAATCATTATAGTGGCATATTATAAAGTTGTTTATCTTTATATACTTGAATATGAACCCACTATCAGATATGATTCTGTGAGGCATGTTGAATCAATATACGACATAGTTATGAAAAAATTTCATGACATAGTGTGATGTTACCTAGCATAAGGGATGTGCTTTTGTCCACTTAGAGAAATAATCAATTGCAGTTAAAATGAAGGGATGACCCTTTGAAGGAAGTTCAATAGGCTCGATAACATCTATTGCCTAACTCTCAAAGGGCCATGAAGCCACCGTGGGATGCAACACGTTAGGTGGCTAATGTAAGACCACACCATGAACTTGGCACTAATGACAACATCTTGTAACATTAATGCAATAGTTAATTATGAAAGGCTAATAATATCCAAGTCTATTGATCTTCATTTTTATCTTAGGATCTAATTTATGACCAACACATAGTTCAGCATGGACCTCATTAATAATTTTAAAGGATTCATGCTTTGTCTAAACAACTTAGCCACATCTAATTAAATGATCGATGGTATAGGGTTTTACTTATGAGTTCATATGAGATAGCATGCTTCTTGATTTAATTAGCGTATGATTTTTATAAAAAAAAAATTGTCTTCTTGAAGATAATCAATGAATGGCCGTCTCCAATTGCCTTCTTCATCACTTATTGAGGAGGCATATAAGATTTCAGAAGATTTCTTGTCTACGTGCACCAAATCTATATGAACTAGGACATGTCAGCCTTGATTTCTATAGAAATGGAATTCTCATCCGGTCAGGCAAATTTCTTTGCAAGCTTTTCTAAGGCATCTACCACAAAAAATTCTATACAAAGTTACAATAGGAATTTGCTCAATAAAATGATTTGTGTATTAATGATAATTTAGGATTTTTGGATTCAAAACATTTTAGGTTTATGTAATCTAGTTGATAATCAATTAAGAAACTCCAAATATTTTGATTTCTTTTATACCCATCAATATTGCAAGCTCTAAAATAATTATTAGAGTTTCATATTCAGCTTCATTATTTGTATAAGGCTCTGATAAATGATATGAAAATTGTATTATTCCTTTTTTAGATGTTATGAAAATTAGGTAAATTTTAGCTTTTCCAGGAAGAATAGATGTTGCTTCGCCTCATTAAAAAGATCTTATGCCATCAAAATACAACATCCAAACAAGATCATCATATTCCCCTAAAGTCATAATTTGCTCATCAGGTATATCATTCTACCATAAGTGGGTGCCCCACAAGGAAGTCGGCAACGGCCTGTCCTTTTATAACACGTAGGAAAATTAAGGTTTTTTTGAATTGAAGTTGTATCATAGACCACTATGCCAGATGTCCTGACAAATGAGGTCGGGTCATAAGATATTACAAACATTTTACTCTTAAGATCAAACTTACCTGATTAGAAAGCATGGAGTGTCTTAGCTAGGAGACGAAGACATAAGGCAAGGCATTGCTTCTCAATGGAAGGATATCAAATTTTTATTGGAATGAGTCTTCGACTAAGATAGTAGAGGACATTTTTCTTGCCCTCTTCATTGATCTAAGCTAATAGGAACCAAGCTACTCATCCAAAGCTGCAATTCAAAGGATAAGTGATTTCCCCGAAAGAGGAGTAGTCAAGACTAGAGGATTTATAAGATACTACTTGATATTCTTGAAGCCATTTTGACATTTCTTGTCCTATATGAATTTAGAATTCCTTTTAGCTAACGCAGAGAAATGTTATCATCTTCCAGAAAGATTAGAAATAAACCTTCTGATATATGTCAATCTACCTTGAAGGGACATTAATTGAGTGAGGCTCTTAGGATGAGGCATATTTTAGATGGCATCAATCTTAGAAGGATCAATTTCAATTCTGTAATGCCTCACTACAAAACCCAACAATTTTCCTAAAGTAATGTTAACAACACACTTCAAGGGATTCATATAGGTGAGCCTCTTTGACTTTACTTTTGACAGCTAAAGCATCAATGTAACACTCCACATTAATTTCAATAAGTTCATCGAAGATTTGGGTCATAAACTGCTAGTAGGTTTCACCATCATTTTTTTGGCCAAATAACATCACTTTATAGAAAAAGTTCCCTATAAGAGTTCTAAAAGTAATGTTTATCTCATCTTCTGAGAACATATTGATTTGGTTATATATATATATATATGGGCCATCCATAAAGGAAAAAAAATATGAGAAGAGATAATGTCCAACATGAGTTCATGTATGGGAAAAGGAAACTCATCCTTGGGACATGCCTTAGTTAGATATTTGTAGTTGACACCTATTAGAATCTGAAAATTTTTTCAAATTGGCACGACACTAGAAACACAAGAGGGATACTACTCTTAAATAAATTTAGCCTCGACTTATTTCTTAATTTCAAAATGATTTATTGTTCGATCTTCAGACGCATACATGAGGAGCTTACTTAATTGAATGGCATCAAGTCAGATTTCAAGCTTATAGACTACTACATCATAGGACAAGCCTAAAATTTGATCATATGATAAAGTGAAGCAATCTTTAAACTCGAAAAGGAATACGATTAGATCATTCGATTAATCTCCACTCAACAAAGAGCTAATGAAGGTAGGGCAAGAGTCATCCTCTATCTCAATATTGATTTTTTTTAATTTATCAACTATCGATTTAATATCTTTCTCAAATTCAGGGGGTGCATCTCTAACTTGAAGTTCATTTAAGTCATCTAAAGTTTCCAAACAAAGCCTATCAAGAGAATCGACAGTTTTCATAAGGACCCTTTAGATTCAAGATGATATGTTATCATGAAACAATACTCATCATCGTTAAATGAACCAACGATACCAAATCCAATACCACTACTCGAAATTCTTTTATTTTTTTACACCAAAGGCTTTCATGGTATTTAGCTTGACCCTTAGTCCATTAACTTAGCAAAAGACATTAAGAAACATAATTCCTCGCAGGCAAGGGAAATAGCTAAAATGTAATTACATTAGTTCAATAAAATCACCCTCCTCAAGGTTTACATTATCTTTGTTCCTTGAGGTGGATGGATAAGGCAAGAACTTCTGGACTTTTCCTACTTCACGGCCTAGATTAGGAGTGTCCTTAACTACTAACCCAGCAACCCTATCAACAAAAAGTAGGATTAAGGTTAAGGAATTAATTCTTCTACTCAACTTTTCATACATTATTAATTCATCCTCACCACTTTGTGTTTTTGGAACACCATCCTCTAAATCACTATCTTATTCTAAAATGATATTAAATTTTAGAGGATTTTGTTGCGGATCTGTTTTCATGGTTTATGATTTTGATGATAGCAAACACTCTTATTTCTCTACGACAGCCTTATTTATTGACACTTCAGGTACACACGATCAGACTGCAATTTGGAACCAGCTCAAGATTGGGTAGACTAGGTCTGAGTCTGTTTGTACACTTTTTCCTTTCTTGAGTCTATTGTATTTGGTGTGGCTCCTGATGTTTTGTAACTTGAAAGAATTTCTGTTGCTCCCTAAAGATTTCTATTTTTGGTAACATCGTTCGGGATGATATTTATATCGTCCGGGATGATCTGTCCAAAAGCAGAAACCCTAATTATGGCATCCTCATTAAAGTAGTTGTCATTATGCAAAACACATCGTTCTGAACGATTATGTATCGTCCAGGACGATGGGCTCAATTCAGAAAGAATCTGTCGCCAGATCTAATTAGAAATAACCTATTTTTGGACATCGTCCAGGACTATAAAATATCATCCAGGACGATCCAGGTCAATTTTTCCAAAAATTTTCTGGAATTTAAGGAAAGCAATTATGACTTGATTTCACGATCAAATTGACATGGACGATAGCCAAATCGTCCTGGTCGATGTGCTGGATGATTGGACACCGGATAGCTGTTTTTCAGGGCGATGTTTAGAATGATATTCCACGATTTGTTCTGATCGTCCAGGACGATATATTATCATCCTGGACGATATGAACAAACTTCTCCTGATCGTCTCAAATCGTTCCAACTGATTGGGCTTAAATTGCACTGATCGTACATGACGATATTAGTATCGTCCTGGACGATAATGTCGGTATCTTACATTAATGAGCTCGTTTTTAGATCTTTTATTTAAGCTATGACATGACACTTTGTAAGTGTCTTTGGCAGGCATTATAGCTTCGTTCTTGTGGGGGAAACTTGAAGAGAGAGCTTAAAAGGGAGTGAGGAAAGTGTGGAGTTTGAGAGAGGGAGAAGATCCTGTGAGGGGGGACTCAAGGGAGTGTGGAGGGGGATCCACACGGTTGCTCCGGCAAGAACGCACCTGAATACCATCGGATTCAAGGCTTATCTTGAGGGAATTCCACCAAAGAAGAAGATCTCTTTGGTGTCAAAGGACCCGGCGACTCCGCCGCTCCGGGGAAGGTGGAAGTTATTTTGTAAGGGCTTCTCCGCCTAGCTGTGAGGGCTAAAGGAGAGACACTTGTTTTAGTGCAATACTTGGAGGGTGCCTCCAAGGAGTAGACGTATGTCAAGGTTTGACCGAACCACTATAAATCCAGTGTGTTCTTTCTTTATTACTTTCGCACATTTAATTTTCGCATCGTTGGTTTTGATTGTGGTGAATCTTATTTTTTGGATTTAAGATTATGTTTGTTTTAAATATTGATTCACCTCTCTATCTCGTTACTATCCTTGGGCCAGTTCATAAGGGCTTAACATCCCAACGAACTTTCAATTGGTATCAGAGCAGGATTCATAAAATAAGTTTTTAAAAGCTTTTGAATTTTTTGATCCATGGCTAATCGTAATTTTACGGAAGGTTTTTCAATCATCAGACCACCTTTATTTGAAAATTTTACTTTTGATAATGGTTAAAAGCCTTATTTGTGTTTTTATTCTGTGTTTTATTTTTTGTTATTTTCAGTATTTTTGTTTATTTTATTTTTTTGGTTTTATTTTGTGTTTTTGTTTTTGTTTATTCTTCGAATTTTTTTTGTGTTTTGTGAAATTTTTTTTCTGATCAACACACTCATTTACTTTTCTAAAAATAAAAAATCTACTTCCTATTTTTTTTTTGAATTCTTTAGTAAGTTGTGATTGACTTCTCTAAAAACAGTTAAAGGAATGAAACTCATATTTTTGACTCTCAATCTCTATTTCCTAAAGGAGGTTATTCTACTTTTGATTTAAAATCTTGTTCATCTTTTAAATTGGTTTGTGAAACTAAATTTTTTATCTCCCTACATTTTATTTATTGCATAGGGATATTTTGCAAGTTTTTGAATCTAACTCATAATTTTCTTAATCAAGAATTCGCTTTATCAATAGGATGGGTTTACTTTTTGTTTTTAAGATTTCAGAAAGGTAGCATTTAAAAAAAAATTGGCCAATGATGCCAAAAATAAAAGATGTGCAAAGACGCCAAACTGAAAAAAAAAAGGATTACACAAAGCGTATCCAAAATTAAAAGATATGCAGTGCGCCAACCAATTGTCAAGAGGCATAAAATGAGCCCACAAAGTTTAATGCTTACCATTCTTGTACTTCTTAATAACTTAAGAAAATCCCTGATATTTTTTATACTTGAGTTTGAAAATCTTGATTCCTGATTCAACAATTCGTGCATTAATCTTCTATAAGATATATTTTATGAAAGGAGTTTTGAAAAATTTCTGTTTCTTTCTCTAATTTGTCTTATGATTTAGATATTGAATTAAAATGTTTTTGAGCCTTTTTAAAGAACTTGAGTTTGGATTATCAAATTCTAAATTTCAAACCTTTTCTGGGCTTTGCGTTGTCAATCAAATTATACTATATTTTTGATTAAAACCAAGAGATAACTTTCTCATTTTAAGAATATTTGTTTTTCACTAGATCAGCGAATATTTTTTTCTTTTGGTCGTTTTGGTTTTTGTGCCTCCTCTCTTTTTGATAAAGTCAAAGGGGGAGAACGTACTGTTGAATTTATATACTTTTTTTTCTTTTCAAAAAATTTAAAACAACAACAATATTTTTTCTCCCCTATTTTTTAAAGTGTTATTCCAGTGAGGGGGAGATTAGGAGAAAATGTTCATTTTTGTAAATTCAAATTGAATTGTTTTCCATCATCAAAAAGGGGGAGTTTGTTGCGGATATGTTTTCATGGTTTATGATTTTGATGATAGAAAACACTCTTATTTCTCTACGACGGCCTTATTTACTAACATTTCAGGTCCACACGATCAGACTACAATTTGGAACCAGCTCAAGATTGGGTAGACTAAGTCTGAGTCTGTTTGTACACATTTTCCTTTCTTGAGTCTATTGTATTTGGTGTGGCTCCTAATGTTTTGTAACTTAGAAGATTTTCTGTTGCTCCCTAAAGATTTCTATCTTTGATAACATCGTCCGGGATGATATTTATATCGTCTGGGATGATCTGTCCAAAAGCAGAAACCTTAATTAGGGCATCCTCATTAAAGCAGCCGTCATTATGTAAAACATATCGTCCTGGACGATTTTGTATCGGCTAGGAGATAGGCTCAATTCATAAAGAATCTGCCGCCAGATCTAATTAGAAATAACCTATTTTTGGACATCGTCAAGGTGGATCGTCCAGGACTATAAAATATCGTCCAGGATAATCCAGGTCAATTTTTCCAAAATTTCTCTGGAATTTAAGGAAAGCAATTATGACTTGATTTCCTGATCAAATCAGCATGGATGATCGCCAAATCGTCCTGGTCGATGTGTTGGACGATTGGACACCGGATAGCTATTTTACAGGGTGATGTTCAGGATGATATTCCACGATTTGTTCTGATCGTCCAGGATGATATATTATCCTCCTGGATGATATATTATCCTCCTGGACGATATATTATCGTCCAGGATGATATATTATCATCCTGGACGATATGAACAAACTTCTCCTGATCATCTCAAATCATCCCGGCTGATTGGGCTTATTCAGAAGCATACATGAGGAGCTTACTTAATTGAATGGCATCAAGTCAGATTTCAAGCTTATAGACTACTACATCATAGGACAAGCCTAAAATTTGATCATATGATAAAGTGAAGCAATCTTTAAACTCGAAAAGGAGTACAATTAGATCATTCGATTTATCTTCACTCAACAAAGAGCTAATGAAGGTAGGGTGAGGGTCATCCTCTATCTCAATGTTTATTTCTTTTAATTTATCAACCGTCGATTTAATATCTTTGTCAAATTCAGGGTATGCATCTCTAACTTGAAGTTCATTTAAGTCATCTAAAGTTTCCAAACAAAGCCTATCAAGAGAACCGACAGTTTTCATAAGGACCCTTTTAGATTCAAGATGATTTGTTATCATGAAACAATACTCTTCATCGTTAAATGAACCAACGGTACCAAATCCAATACCACTACTCAAAATTCTTTTTTTTTACACCAAAGGCTTTCATGGTATTTAGCTTAACCCTTAGTCCATTAACTTAGCAAAAGACCTTAAGAAACATAATTCCTCACAGACAAGGGAAATAGCCAAAATGTAATTACATTAGTTCATTAAAATCACCCTCCTCAAGGTTTACATCATCTTCGTTCCTTGAGGTGGATGGATAAGGCAAGAACTTTTGGACTTTTCCTACTTCACCACCTAGATTAGGAGTGTCCTTAACTACTAACCTAGCAACCCTATCAACAAAAAGTAGGTTAAGGTTAAGGCATTAATTCTTCTACTCAACTTTTCATACATTATTAATTCATGCTCACCACTTTGTGTTTTTGGAACACCATCCTCTGAATCACTATCTTATTCTAAAATGATATTAAATTTTAGAGGATTTATCATTTTAGAATTAAAAAAAAAAAACTTGCACCCCATACTTTTGATTCATCATCTAAACATGACTCTAATTCAATGTGCATCAGGGTTGTTTTTTTTTTCGGATGAAATATGACCTCAACCACTTGCTATTTGGGCCATCCTCCCACCTTTTTGGAGGAAAATATTTTGAGGCCGAAAGATCACACCCTCGACGTTGTCTTCAATATCTATGCCCTTTCTTTCTCTGTTTTTTCTCTTTTTTTCTTCCTTTTTCTTTTGGCTTTTTTTTTTCCTTTTATCTTCTCTTTGTCTATTATCTCCTCCTTAATTGCAATTTTACTTTTAAATAAGTAGTGGACCCTTTGGGTGCATAGTATGCAACAACCTTGTAGATTATAATCTCACGAATAGATAATAGTTGCAAATCACCCTGTACCACATATTCAATGTCATCTCATTGACACTTGATGCATTGGTGTATGGTAGATGGAATCATCCTATACTCGTAAATCCAAGGCCTACCTAGATGTACTTTAAATGATGTCGATGAATTAACTATATGAAATTTGGCTTTAATTTTTTATTCTCCTATCTCTAATAAGAGTGTGATTGAACTTAAGGCCTTCTCACCTTCTTCATTAAACTTGCATAGTATCAACTTATCTGTTGATCCTACGCATGTCCACTTTAAGGTATGTGACAGTCTTTACATTCATAACGTTGACTGATGCACCCATGCCAACAAGAACTGTAAAAACTTGAAATTTGTCATATTTATAGAAATATAGAGTGGGTGACTATGATCAGAACTCCCCATAAGTAGATCCTCATTAGATAAGTAGACTCCTATGATTTCCTTAGAGAATAGAGCCTCATCTTGGGATGTTGCGGCTAATTAAATTCTAGGTTGAGAAGTACTTTAATTAAGGATTCCCTCATTTCTTTTGTGAAAATGGGGCGTCATAAATTCTCAACCTAGCTAAAATTTTTCTAAGATGGGCTAAGATGTTGTAATCAATCGTAGGAACATCAGGATTAGGACTTAGAGCATTTGAGGAAGGATTTGTTTGTTGAGTGGAAGTTTGAATCAGATACCGATTTATTTTCTTTTTTCCTTTGTTGGAAGCCTAGGTGATAAGACTTTTCCACCACGAAGTTTTACCTTCATGATTTCATTTGGATAACAAACTGCGGTGAAATCTACACTATCCTTAGGTAATGCAATATTATTTTCTTATGAAAAATATGAATCAGAAAAATCTATCATGATAGGACTCCTTTAGAAATTAATTTTGAGGGTGTCTCTATCTGATAAGATTTCAGGTTCTTAATCATATTTAGAGGTCAAATTTGAAGGATTAATTTTTAATGAATTTTCATTGATTATTATTTTATATTAATTTTGATCTTTAGTATATTCCATTTTCATTTCATTTTCATCATTAATCTTCAAAATATACAGAGAAGAATTTTTATTGATTTTTTGCCATTTTTCTTTGATGGAGCAAAATAAAAGTTAGATAAGATCAGCAGGGATAGGGGTTTCATTCCACCATTCATCATTTAAATACTTCTCTCATCAACTATAAGCTTCCTCTCTAAAAATATATCACTCTTACTTTATTGATTTAGTAGTTCCTATAACTATTAGAGAGAAAATTATCTTAATGTCCTTATGCGATGCCTCCACATAAATCTTAAAGATGGGGCCCAAGGCTCTTATAGGCAATTGTTGAGAAAGTTAAAAAGAATTCTTAATTGACTTTTTAAATGCCAAGGTTAAAACAATATCCCAATCATCTTCAATTGACATAGAAATGTTAGAATTGTTACCTTAGATGACTTTGACAAACCCCTGGTCTGGATCTATCAAGTATTCCTTTGGGATTATAATGTTTCCCTCTTTAAAGTTTATTCAAACCAATCTTTAATGGTAAAGAAGTTTTCAATTGTGTGGCCCAACATGCAAAGGTAGGAGAAAAAATTGGGATCAAATGGTTGTCTCTTCCGACTTTTGGCCTCCAACAATTTGAAGTATGCTTTCTTTAATAAACTTTTAAAAAACTTTCTTACTAATTCTCTTTTAAATTAATAGACTTTCATCATCTTCTCTTTAAAAGATGTCAAGAAATAATCTCTAAGGGGATAGGAGGTTACCTGGAATGGTCCAGGTGGAGGATCACTCGATTAATTTTTCATTGGTTGCTTTTTATTATCTACTGCTGACACAATAGCTAATTTCTTCTCATAAGACTTTTGAGGCTTTTTAGCTTTTCATTCATCAGATAAATCCTTTTAAAATGGCATCTAAAAAGCCACTTCGTGCAAGTTATTTACCTAATTAAGTAGTTTTTTAAAAGTTTTTATCGTGAACCCCTTGAAGAGAAAAGCAATAGGCCCATGGATATTTTTTATCAGAATCTCCATTGCGTGTTGCTCTCTAGTAGTTGGGGTTCACACTTCATTGAGAGGTTCCTCCATTTCAAGCTATACTCAACTAGAGACTCCACTGAATTTTGCTTTTCGATGATCAAATTTTGGAGAATCTCTTTAAGAATAAACTCTTTAACTCAACAAACATCCCCACTAAACCATTGGCTAAATCGACTTACCATTCAAAAGCAATTCCGAAAAAACTACTAACAAACTGACAAAATAGCAGAGCATCTAACCCTTCGGCGTTACAATAGCTCGAATGAAAATGGGTCAAATGCTATCTTGGGTTCATTAAACCACTAAAGACTTTGAATAAAGGTTGCACGAAGACCTTCGGGAAAGGAACTGAATTATTCCTCGGGGTAAGGTCTAAATGACACTTATATTTCTCATCACTATGAAGAGATCAAGTCTCTCTCTCTCTCTCTCTCTCTCTCTCTCTCTCTCTCTCTCTCTCTCTCGCATTATGTCCCCCCTCCCCTAGTATGAAAAAAAAAGAGTCGCTCATAATAGTTAAATTGGGTGTCATCATCAAGTCATATAATGAAAAAGTAGCAAATGTAATAAGAAGAGTACACAAATGTAATGCCCCAAAATTTAATTAGAAAAAAATATTCTTTTCTCTTTTAATATAGAACAATCAAGTCTACCTAGTGTTATTTATCAATAATAAAATTATATAGCAGTAAACTTAAACTATAGTGATCAAAACATCCATAGACATCTATGTGCATTGACCAAAAATCATATACAATACTTAGGAATTATAGAATAACATCACATTCATCTAAATCTTGAATATAAAAGAATAACTAAATAAAAGAAAAAATGAACCTAGGGAAACCCCATCAATCTCTCTCTCCTAATCCCCTACACTAACTTGAAATCAGTTAAACCATATATAATAAGCTTAGCAAGTCACTAAATCCTACAACTAAATTCAAACTACGATAAAGAAATAATATGCATGTTACCAGTCAATTCGCAGCAATGACATTCATTGATCATGAATCAATGCAGAAAGAATAAAACTCACATTCAGTAGTTATAAAATCTATAGGCAACAAAATAGTATAGTATGGAAGCCAATAAAATTGTATAGTAAGGGAAGCAAATAAATTAAAGAACTAGTGTGTTGAATTAATAAAATCATTGAACTCATTTCAATGTTGTAAACCCAACCACATGTTATAGTAGTATCACAATCACGCATCCAATATATAGCTTCTCATAGTCATAATAGTAAACATAAGACAATATCAATGGATTAGTAATAATAGTTATAGTAACCAATTAGTATCAATCTTGTAAATAACAGTAATAGTAGAGTAGTACAGTAATATTAACAATAAATAGTTATTGCAATAGTAAGTTTGCAAGGTGATAAGAATTAGTACAATAATAGGGAAGGCATACAGTAATAATGAATCAGTAGTCACAATAAACAAGTAAAGATTCCAAGTAAAGTTGTATTTTCCCAATAATAAGTTAATTAATAATAACCATTGGCTCAGTAAATAGAGTCGTCACTCATTTGCCCGTCGATAAATTAAGAACTTCTTATAACTCCCAAATAGTGAATAGTGAACAGTAATGGATAACACTAAATCATAATATTTAAAGGAAAGTACATCAACCCGCCATCCTGTACAAGTTAGTAAAATCAAAAAATAATAATAAAATTAGTTTTGGGGAGAATCAAATGGTCAAACTCAAAATCTTTGAAAATAAAAGTATATAATGAGTCACCTACTTTGATTGGAATAATTTCTATAAAAGCAACAAAGTGATCCGATAGGTAAAATCAAATTTCATCTTCTCTCTCACTTCCTTTCTCTTTTCCCTCTCCCATTTCCTTCTTAGGCAAGCTGACAGTAAGGGAGGGGAAGAAATATTATTATTTAGTTGCCTAATATTGTAGCACTTAGACCCAACACCATAGCGCTACATGTAAAATTCATAATTATTACATAATAGATGCATCAATGTTGCAATGACCATTTCGGCACCACTACACTTTATACATTGACGCCTCAGTTCTCAAAGGTTTAGCACCTCTACTCTCTAGTTCAAATAGGAATTCTTCTCTTCTTTTTTTTTTTTTTTTTTTTTTGACATATTTTAAAATTTTGAGTTGTTACAATCTACCCGCCTTAGAAAAATATCATCTATGATATATTTCATGAAAATTTGGGCATAAAATTGATATATATCAAATTTGTATGATCAAAACTCGAATCAAATCACAACTCATCAAATCAATAGGCAATACTTTTCACACGATCATATTGTTCATTAAATCACATACCAATCGCTTATGCAATAAAATGCTACATTCAATCATTCAAACTATTTTTTACCAGTAGAACTTTCATGTTGTTGTCAGCCTTCCAAATACTACAATTGTACACATGTGGTATCACCAGAGTAAGTACAGTCTATCCTAGGGCAACAATCTCCCTCTTACTATCACTAATAGCTCTATTAACAACCCTTTTAGTCGGTCTATCACTGCCTCTTGATCTGATAGTCATATGTCCTTCAATCTACCTGAACTATCCTATTTTAACATTAATTCTTCCTTTTTGTGGACAATCTTCTACATATAATCCTTGATGCCCGTATTTAAAATATCGCCTCATCAATAAGTAGTATTGGTTTGGAGTATTCTTCCATAATGAATACAATCTCTATAGCTTTCGGTATAAGCTATCAATCCAAATCCTCACGAATCATTATAACAACTCTTCTTATCATTGTCTATGTCCATATCCCTTCTTGCTTCAACTCTGCTCCTCCTACTAACATCGTTCCTAAGTTCACATCATTCTTGGATGCCAGTACAGCTAAATCAATTTCTATCAATTTGACCGTCTCCACTAACTTATAAAATTCTTGGATCCGCCAGGGCACTATCGAATGTCACAACTCCCCGCACAATCCATATAGAAATATGTTGCATATTTATTCTGTTGTAGGGATTAAATGAGGAGCATATCTAGCAAGTGTAGTAAACTTGGCTTCATATTGCATTACAGTCTTTCATCCCTCTTCAATCAAATGAAAGCTTCGTCTGAAACAAATTTTATTGATCAAAACATCAATAAATATCTTTATTCATTGGAAAAAAATATATAATACTCATAAATCATACAATTGCATCATATCTACCTAAATCCTGAGTACAAATGAATAATTAAAAGAAAAAGAAAAAGGAATCTAGGGAAACCTGGTCAGTCTCTCCCTCCTGATCTTCTGCCCTAACCTGAAATCAATTAAACTACATATAATGAGCTCAACACATAAAAAGATACTTTTACTCGCTCTCAACGACTAGTGTTATGGTGCTCTCGGGCAATTCCCTGGCGATCTAGGGTTCTTTCGTCTGGGTTCCTTTTTTGTGATTTATGGGATGGTTTTGCAGTTTTTCAAACACTTATTTCGTTCTTCCTTCTTATTTTGTGCTTCTTTTTATTTTGATAATTTTCTTAGTTTTTGACACACACACACACACACACACACACACACACACACACACACACACACACACACACACACACACACACACACACACATTATGTCCCCCCTCCCCTAGTATGAAAAATAAAGAGTCGCTCATAATAGTTAAATTGGGTGTCATCGACAAGTCATATAATGAAAAAGCAGCAAATGTAATAAGAAGAGTAAGCAAATGTAATGCCCCAAAATTTAATTAGAAAAATTTATTCTTTTCTCTTTTAATATAGAACAATCAAGTCTACCTAGTGTTATTTATCAATAATAAAATTATATAGCAGTAAACTTAAACTATAGTGATCAAAACATACATAGACATCTATGTGGATTGACCAAAAATCATATACAATACTTAGGAATTATACAATAACAACACATTCATCTAAATCTTGAGTATAAAAGAATAACTAAATAAAAGAAAAAATGAACCTAGGAAACCCCCGTCAATCACTTTCTCCTAATCCCCTACACTAACTTGAAATCAGTTAAACCATATATAATTAGCTTAGCAAGTCACTAAATACTACAACTAAATTCAAACCACGATAAAGAAATAATATGCATGTTACCAGTCAATTCGCAGCAATGACATTCATTGATCATGAATCAATGCAGAAAGAATAAAACTCACATTCAGTAGTTATAAAATCTATAGGCAACAAAATAGTATAGTATGGAAGCCAATAAAATTGTATAGTAAGGGAAGCGAATAAATTAAAGAACTAGTGTGTTGAATTAATAAAATCATTGAACTCATTTCAATGTTGTAAACCCAACCACATGTTATAGTAGTATCACAATCACACTTCCAATATATAGCTTCTCATAGTCATAATAGTAAACATAAGATAATATCAATGGATTAGTAATAATAGTTATAGTAACAAATTAGTATCAATCTTGTAAATAACAGTAATAATAGAATGGTACAGTAATAGTAACAATAAATAGTTGTCGCAATAGTAAGTTTGCAAGGTGATAGGAATTAGTACAATAATAGTGAAGGCGTACAGTAATAATGAATCAGTAGTCACAGATTCCAAGTAAAGTTGTATTTTCCCAGTAAAGTTAATTAATAATAACCATTAGATCAATAAATATAGTTGTCACTCATTTGCCCGTCGATAAATTAATAACTTCTTATAACTCCCAAATAGTGAATAGTGAACAGTAATGGATAACACTAAATCATAATATTTAAAGGAAAGTACATCAACCCGCCATCCTGTACAAGTTAGTAAAATAAAAAAAATTAATAAAATTTGTTTTGGGGAGAATCAAACGATCAAACTCAAAATATTTGAAAATAAAAGTATAAAATGAGTCACCTTCTTTGACTGGAATAATTTCTATAAAAGCAACAAAGTGATCCGATGGGTAAAATGAAATTTCATCTTCTCTCTCACTACCTTTCTCTTTTACCTCTCCCATTTCCTTCTTAGACAAGCTGACAGTAAAGGAGGGGAAGAAATATTATTATTTAGTTGCCTAATATTGTAACGCTTAGACCCAACACCATAGCACTACATGTAAAATTTAGAATTATTATATAATGGATGCATCAATGTTGCAATGAACATTTCAGCACCACTACACTTTATACATCGGCGCCTCGGTGCTCAAAGGTTTAGCACCTCTACTCTGTAGTTCAAATAGAAATTCTTTTCTTTTTTTTGACATATTTCAAAATTTTGAGTTGTTATAATCTACCCGCCTTAGAAAAATATCATCTCTGATATATTTCATAAAAATTTGTGCATAAAATTGATATATATCAAATTTGTATGCTCAAAACTTGAATCAAATCACAACTCATCAAATCAATAAGCAATACTTATCACACAATCATATTGTTCATTAAATCACATACCAATCGCTTATGCAATGAAATGCTACATTCAATCATTCAAACTATTTTTTTACCAATAGAACTTTCATGTTGTTGTCAGCCTTCCAAATACTACAATTGCACACATGTGGTATCACCAGAGTAGGTACCATCTATCCTAAGGCAACAGTCTCCCTCTGACTACCACTAATAGCTCTATTAACAACCCTTTTAGTCGATCTATCACTGCCTCTCGATCTGATAGTCATATGTCCTTCAATCTACCTGAACTATCCTATTTTAACATCAATTCTTCCTTTTTGTGGACAATCTTCTACATATAGTCCTTGATGCCCGCATTTAAAATATCGCCTCATCAATAAGTAGTATTGGTTTGGAGTATTCTTCCATAATGAATACAATCTCCATAGCTTTCAGTAGAAGCTATCGATCCAAATCCTCACAAATCATTATAACAACTCTTCTTATCATTATCTATGTCCATATCCCTTCTTGCTTCATCTCTGCTCCTCCTACTAACATCGTTCCTAAGTTCACATCATTCTTGGATGCCAGTACAGCTAAATCAATTTCTATCAATTTGACCGTCTCCACTAACTCATAAAATTCTTGGATCCGCAAGGTCGCTATTGAATGTCACAACTCACTGCTCAATCCATATAGAAATATGTTGCATATTTATTCAGTTGTAGGGATTAAATGCATACCTAGCAAGTGCAGTAAACTTGGCTTCATATTGCATTACAGTCTTTCTTCCCTCTTCAATCAAATGAAAGCTTCGTCTGAAACAAAATTTATTGATCAAAACATCCATAAATATCTTTATTCATTGGAAAAAAATATATATAATACTCATAAATCATACAATTGCATCATATCTACCTAAATCCTGAGTACAAATGAATGATTAAAAGAAAAAGAAAAAGGAATCTAGGCAAACCTGGTCAGTCTCACCCTCTTGATCTTCTTCCCTAACCTGAAATCAATTAAACTACATATAATGAGCTCAACACATAAAAAGATACTTTTACTCGCTCTCAACGGCTAGTGTTATGGTGCTCTAAGGCGATTTCCTGCCGATCTAGGGTTCTTCCGTCTGGGTTCCTTTTTTGTGATTTCTGGCGTGGTTTTGCAGTTTTTCTTCACTTACTTCGTTCTTCCTTCTTATTTTGTGCTTCTTTTTATTTTGATAATTTTCTTAGTTTTTGCTGTTCATGGAGATGACAACTCCGTCGTCTACTTACACTCCAAACGCTGAGGTTCCTAATAGTAAGTCTTGTTCATTTAAGGAAGTGCTTGTTGGCTCTTCCTTTTATTCACCTAAGCTTCAGTTTGTTCATATGTCGTTCAAGGGTTATCTTGCCTTGATGTTTAATTACTTTGTTGTGTCGCAACTGGTTATTCCTTTTGCGCTTACTCTAGTCTAAAACATTTTGTTATGGCATCCAAATCTTGATGTTATCCGTAAGTTCTTCAATAACCTGAAGCTTTCAGGATCATTCCATATTGGTTTACTTGATTAGAGACATGTTCCAATTCAATTGACCAATGATTTGGATTAAAGTCATATTTTTTTCCTGCGGATCCTACTATATTCAGGCATGCCAAATGAGATTACTCAAATGGACACCATATTTTGATATCTGTAAGAAATCTCCTATTGCTCTGGTGTGGATTTCCTTCTCCAGCCTTAGGCTTCATTTTTTCAACACGCAAATTCTTTTGGTTTAGCTTTATATTCTTGGTAGGCCGTTACAAATGGATCATGCAAATGCTTTTGTTTCACGTCCGTCTATGGCCAGTGTTTTAGTTGAGTTAGATATCTCAAAAAAAAACCCTAATGAGATTTGGATTGGTTCTGAACTAAATGGCTATTTTAAAAAACTGGAATTTGAGAATTTACCTATTTTTTGCTCTCATTGTAAGATGCATGGGCATGGCTTTAACGAGTGTTACAAGCTTCACCTGCATCTTAGGAAGGAGAAAGAGCCTTCCAAACCATCCTTGGTTCGGGAAGATCTCTTGATAAATCGTGTTAAAGTCACTTCTAATTTGGATACTCCTGATGATATTGGTGCTTAGGAACCAGATTATATTGCTGCTACCGAACCATGCTCACTCAATGGTGTTGATCCTCACATCGATCAAAATGTTAATCTCATGTGCCTCTCAAAATTTGGAGGAACAAATGTTGCCTATCATTCCTAATACAAATAATATCCCTTCTTCTTCTTCTAATCCATGTGCTATAAATTTGACTGATATGGAGGTGATCTTATTAGATGCTACTTGTACTAATATTTTGCAATCTCATACTGTCGTGAATGATCAAGTGGCTGGCCTTAACATTTCGATGGAGAATATTGTTGATAATGAGAAGATTAATAATAATGATAAAGGAAAAGTTACTTTGGCTGAGGAGGGTGATCTGCCTCGGGTTGAGGGGCAGACATGTATGAATAATGAGAGTAATTTTTCATTAAATACTCACTATCATAGCGATACTTTTACTAATACAGATGACATGGACATTATGGCTAAATATTTTGCTAAAGATGATAACGACACTAGTTATATCAAGTTCCAAAGTAAGAGAGAGAGGAAAAAAAGAACATTATTATACAAATGCCTAGAACTACTCGATCACATACTAGTCATTAATCTTGTTTTTTATGTTTAACTCTATCACCTGAAATGTTCAGAGCATTGGTTGTCCCTCTTCTAAGTTGCGTGTTAAGAATTTATATCGTATTTATAATGTCTCTATTCTAGTTTTGTTAGAGCCTTTTATTTCTTATGCTAAATTGGCTAGTACGGCTAGATCTTTGGGCTTTAAACATACTATTTCTAATGTTTCTAACAAGATTTGGGTTTTTTGAAAAGTCACTGTTCATATTGATGTTATTGGTGATTTCACTCAAGTTTTACACTGTAATATTGTGGTTTTAAATTCTCAATGTTATGCTTCCTTTGTTTATGTGGCAACTTCCCGTTATTTTAGGAAAGTTTTATGGGAGCAATTTATTCAGTTTCATAGTAATTGCAGTAGGTCTTGGCTTGTTGGAGGGGAGTTTAATACTATTTCTTCTCCTGCTGAACGTTTAGGGGGCTCTTCCTTCATCTACCATTCTATGCAAGATTTTAATAATATGATTATGGATTGCAACTTAGTGGATATTGGTTTTTCTGGAAACAAGTTTACTTGGAACCATGGGAACTTATGGCAAGTTTGGATCGGGCTTTGTTTAATGATTGTTGGCTTAATGTTTTTAATTCTACTTCTGCTGAACATTTGAGTAGAAATCTTTATGATCATTCTTCTCATTTCTTTTAAGACTAGGCATATTAATTTTCCCTCTTAATTTAGATTTCAAAACATGTGGTTGCTCCATGATTCATTTATGGATTTGGTTAAGGATAATTGGCAGGCTCCTTTACATCCGGATAACTCTATCATGGGTATGAGGAGGTTTTGGTTTAAGATTAAAAGGCTTAAAGAAGGTTTTAATTGGTGGAATCATAATGTTTTTAAAAATCGTTTTTCTAATATCTTAAATGTTAAAGAGTTTGTTAACACTATTGAGTACCAATGTCAAGTTACTCCTTCTGATGAGAATTTAAATCTCTTTAGAGATGCTAAGGACAGTCTTTATAAATTACAAGCTCATGAGGAGAATTTTTGGAAGCAAAAAGCTATTGCGAAACATCTTGTTGAAGGTGATAGTAATACCAAGTGCTTTCATGCTCTGGTTAAGAGGAAGCGTGCTAATAACTCTATTCTAAAAATTATTTGTGATGATGGTTCCACTTCTGAGGATGTTTTGGAAATTGCTAATCTTGTTGTTAATCATTTTCATAATTGTTTTAATAAATATTTTAGACATGCTCATATTGATAACCATGATATTATCCCTAATCTTATTTCTCTTGAAGATAATGAGTTTCTCTCTAAAACTCCTCTTGAAGAGGTCAAAGAGATTGTTGGTATGAATGGAGATTCTGTGGCCGGGCCGGATGGATTCACAACAAAATTTTTTCAACCTACCTGGAAAATTATTTCTAATCACCTTTACTCTGCTGTTAAGGAATTTTTTGCTGGTAATTCTATTCCTAAGTTTTTTACCTCTACCTCTATTGTGCTTATTCCCAAAAAAAATCATGTTTGGCACTGGAATGATTTTAGACCTATTTGTCTTTGCACTTTTTTTAAAAAACATTGATCTTCAAAATCCTTATGAATCGTTTAACCAGTTTCTTACCTAAAATTATCTTGTCTTATCAAATGTGGTTTGTTAAAGGTAGGGTCATTGTTGAGAATATTCTTCTAGCCTAGGAATTATGCCAAGATCTAGATGTTAAGATTAGAGGTGGCAACATGATTTTAAAACTTGATATTGCCAAAGCTTATGATAACATTTATTAGGATTTCCTTTACAATGTTATGAAATTGTTTGGTTTTGACATGAAGTTTATTAACCTTATTAAGAATTGCATTAAGAATTCTCAGTTTTCAATCATTGTTAATGGTAAAAGTAATAATTTTTTTTAAATCGTCTCATTGTCTAAGACAAGGTGATCCCGTATCATCTATTCTTTTTAGTATTGATGTCGATTATTTATCTAGAGGCCTTGCTCAACTTTTTAATAATTCTCCTAGCCTCTATTTTAGAACTATGGGGGTTCTCCCTATTTCTCACCTATATTTTTCTGATGATTTTATTATTTTTATTAATGCTTCTGTTAATAAGGTTAAGACTCTTATGAAATTTTTTAATCATTTTGAAATGATTAGTGGTCTTTCTCTGAACAAACAAAAGTGTTGTTTTATTCCATCCAATAAAGTGCCTAAAAATCGTATTTTGGGCATTCATAATGCTTCTAGTTTTGTTTATGGTACTTTGCCTATTAAGTACTTTGGGGTGCCTCTTTATAAACTTTGTAAAAAGAAATCATTTCTATTTAATGATTTAATTACCAATGTGCATAACATTATTATGTCCTGGGATTCTAACTTCTTAAGTTTTGGGGGTCGTCTTACTTTAATCCATAGTGTTCATTGCTCTTTTGTTGGTTTATATTTTTCAAAACATTCTTCCTACTCAAGCTGTTTGCAACAAGATTGATAAACTTTTTAACAAATTCTTTTAGAAAGAAGCTAGTACTAACTCCAAAATCATTTGAACTTCTTGAGACAAATGTTGTGGTGTTGTGGATGAAGGAGCTTTGGGTGTTAAGAGTATGAATGATTTGGCTTGTGTTTTCTCTTTCATGTTGTGGTACAATTTTTGTGCTAAAGTGAATTTTTGGGCTAAATTTAGGTTTGCCAAGTATTTCATGGGTAAACATCCAACTACTTGTTGCTTTAAGATAGGTGATTCAAAGGTTTGGAAAAAAATGTGCAAAATTAAATGGGTGGTTAAACCCTTTCTCAATTGGGGGCTCGGTGGTGACATTTTCTTTTGCCAAGACCATGGGGGGCCAATATATTGATTCCCTTAATAACTCCTCTTCCAATTTGGTGGTTAAGGTGAACTTTTTCTTCTCTGATAATTATTGGGATTATGATAAGCTTGCTAATGTTATTTATGATTCTATTATTCAACAAATTTTGAATCTTCCACTTAATATGGAAGATCATATGTTCTGATTTGTGGTTTATCCAAAGACTGTGTTTTTAGACTCAAGGACGCTTAGCATGCCATTAGAGCCAAGAATGAGGTTATCAATATTTTTTTCCTTATTTGGCATAAAAGTATTTATGTCACTATTGTTGTCTTTATTTGGAGAATTTTACATAAGATTATCCACACTGATGATAACTTAAATAAATGAGGTTTCATCTTAACCTCCAAATGTCAATTTTGTTATCATCTCGAGACCATGCATCATGTTTTTCTTTTCAGCCCTTTAGCTGTCAAAACTTGGATTTATTTTGATGATATGTTCCAATTGAATTTCTCTAATGCTAAAATGCTTATTTATGGCTACTTAATTATTGGTGTATCAAGTCTAAAGGGCATAAAAATGTGATTCCTTCTCTTATTCTTTGATATTTATGGTTGGATAGAAATAATTCTAATTTTAATGATGTTGATATGAATCACCAGAGGATTATTCAAAATATGAAAGATAAAGTGGCGGCTCTTTATTCGGTTAATTTACTTTCTCAAAAGAATTTTGAGAACTTTTTTGTCGCTCCTGCTTTAGGTATTAAGCCTGAGGAGGAGCCTCCTCCTAACAATCTTAGGTTTATTTGTTGGTCTAAGCCCCCTACTAATTTTTATAAGCTTAATGTGGATGGCGCTTGTCTTGAGTCCTCTTAGGCCTGTGCTGGGGTTATCAAATATAATTTGGGTAACCTCATTTTGGCTTTTACTGGTGCTTTATAAAATTGTGATGTTAACAAAGCTATCATTATGGCTCTTCTCTATGGTTTAAGGATTTGCATCTCTTTGGATTTAACTTACATTATTATTGAGGTGGATTCTCAATTTTGTTATCAATTATTAAATGGTGCCGATGAGTCGTTTTGCAACTCCTCTTTGTTTTATTTGGTTATGGAGATTAAGAATTTGTTGTTTTTTTATGAATCTCTTTATTTCTCTGATTCATAAGGGTGGTAATGCCTCTGCTAATTGGCTTGTCAATTAGGGGAAAGATCTCGATTGTATGACTGATATTACTACTAATAATTTAACTATTCCCCTATGGGGTCTTTTAAGTCTTGATAAGATTGGTATGCCTTATGTTAGATTCTAATTTTTGTTGATGGTTTGGGCCTTTGATTTTGTTTTTTTGCTGGTGGGTCATTTCCTACTTTCTATCTCCTCAATTTGGTGTTATTTTTTATTATGGTTGCAGTGATGTTTAAAAATTTTGTTTGTTTGGTAGCCGAGTGGTTTTGGCTATGAGGCAGGTTTTGGCATGCGATATTTTATGTTTGGTTGTTCACATCTTGCTAAGGAACTGTATCAATACCTGGGAATTAACTTTCGTCCTGCTGGTGGGTTGTCTTGGTTTTGGTTCTAGGTTACTCTATGCCTGGATTTGGAACTGGAGTGAGTCTACTGTTGTTGTACTTTAGATCTTTTTTTTTTTTTTGTCCTGGGCTTGGTTTATTATGGTATTTTCTTACTTATGTTAGTCTCCCAGGTCTCCTGCACAAGTTAGAATTTTTTGTATCTTTTGGTGGATTGGGTTATTGGGTTTGTTCTGTTGTGCTTTGGTGGGACTACTCCCAGTTTCTTGCTCTATTGTGATAGTGATTATCATTGTAGTGATTGGTTGTTCATCATGTTACTTTGGCCTAGGTTGATGGTTCTTTATTGTTATTTCGGTTTTCTTATGTGTTATGGTAGGATGGTTGTGTCCATGGTTTGCCTAATGTGGTATTATTTCAGTTTTCCTTGCTTGCCCATATCTATCAGCTGGTTGGAATTATTTTTTACCTGCCCCCAGCCCGATTTTACCTGGATTTTGTTTGCCTATCATGGGATTAATGGTGCCAGCTTAATTGATTTAATTTATGTTTTGGCTTATCTTACTATGGTGGTTTACAATGATGGTAACCATTTTTGCATTTTTATGGGTAATGCTCTTCGGGTTCATAAGGTGGATGGTTGTTTCTTGCAATGGTCTGGTATTTTACTCTGCTATACTTTGTGGTTATCACTCTTTTGTGCAAGTCTTTCTTAGTGGAGGTGTTCGTGCTGGTGACTAGCTGAAGGAGTTGGGCAGGAGCAGGATCTCATAGCCTTTTTTGTTGTCTTCTTCATTTTTGGGTGCTCGTTCTTGTGCACCGTAGAATGTATCTAGGTGATTTTGTAATTTTTCTTAGCTTGGAACTTGAGCTTTTAGGTTTTTTTTTTTTTTTTTTGGTAGCTCTTTTGAGCATTAGTAAGCTTGAGGTCCTTTAAGGACTTTATACTTTTTGTTCTTAATTAATACGTAGGCCCCTTTGTG
>NW_021319252.1:47129-88931 GCF_001605985.2 Dendrobium catenatum | reverse complement strand
CGGATGATAACTTAATTAAAAGAGGTTTCATCTTAACCTCCAAATGTCAATTTTATTATCATCTCGAGACCATGCATCATGTTTTTCTTTTCAGCCCTTTAGCTGTCAAAACTTGGATTTATTTTGATGATATGTTCCAATTGAATTGCTCTAATGCTAACATGCTTATTTATGGCTTACTTAATTATTGGTTTATCAAGTCTAAAGGGCATAGAAATGTGATTCCTTCTCTTATTCTTTGATATTTATGGTTGGATAGAAATAATTCTAATTTTAATGATGTTGGTGTGAATCACCAGAGGATTATTCAAAATGTTAAAGATAAAGTGGCGGCTCTTTATTCAGTTAATTTACTTTCTCAAAAGAATTTTGAGAACTTTTTTGTCGCTCCTACTTTAGGTATTAAGCCTGATGAGGAGCCTCCCCCTAATAATCTTAGGTTTATTTGTTGGTCTAAGCCACCTATTAATTTTTATAAGCTTAATGTGGATGGTGCTTGTCTTGAGTCCTCTTTGGCCTATGCTGGGGTTATCATATATAATTTGGGTAACCTCATTTTGGCTTTTACTGGTCCTTTACAAAATTGTGATGTTAACAAAGCTGTCATTATGGCTCTTCTCTATGGTTTAAGGATTTGCATCTCTTTGGATTTAACTAACATTATTATTGAGGTGGATTCTAAATTTTGTTATCAATTATTAAATGGTGCCGATGAGTCATTTTGCAACTCCTCTTTGTTTTATTTGGTTATGGAGATTAAGAATTTGTTGATTTTTATGAATTTCTGTATTTCTCTGATTCATAAGGTTGGTAATGCCTCTGCTAATTGGCTAGTCAATTAGGGGAAAGATCTGGATTGTATGACTGATATTACTGCTAATAATTTAATTATTCCCCTGCGGGGTCTTTTAAGGCTTGATAAGATTGGTATGCCTTATGTTAGATTCTAATTTTTGTTAGTGGTTTGAGCCTTGGATTTTGTTTTTTTGCTGGTGGGTCATTTCCTGCTTTCTGTCTCCTCAATTTGGTGTTATTTTTTATTATGGTTGCAGTGATGTTTAAAAATTTTGTTTATTGGGTAGCCGAGTGGTTTTGGCTATGAGGAAGGTTTTGGCATGCGGTATTTTATGTTTGGTTGTTCACAGCTTGCTAAGGACCTGTATCAATACCTGGGAATTAACTTTCGTGTTGCTGGTGGGTTGTCTTCGTTTTGGTTCCAGGTTACTCTATACCTGGATTTGGAACTTGAGTGAGTCTACTTTTGTTTTACTTTAGATCTTTTTTTTTTTTTTGGGCTTGGTTCATTATGGTATTTTCTTACTTATGTTTGTCTCCCAGGTCTCCTGCATAAGTTAGAGTTTTTTGTATCTTTTGGTGGATTGGGTTATTGGGTTTGTTCTGTTGTGCTTTGGTGGGACTACTCCCGATTTCTTGCTCTATTGTGATAGTGATTATCATTGTAGTGATTGGTTGTTCATCACGTTACTTTGGCCCAGGTTGATGGTTTTTTATTGTTATTTTAGGTTTCTTATGGGTTATGGTAGGATGGTTGTGTCCATGGTTTGCCTACTGTGGTATTATTCCAGTTATCTTTGCTTTCCCGTATCTATCAGCTGGTTGGAATTATTTTTTACCTGCCCCCGGCCCGATTTCACCTGGATTTTGTTTGCCTATCATGGGATTAATGGTGCCATGTTAATTGTTTTAATTTATGTTTTAGCTTATCTTACTATGGTGGTTTACAATGATGGTAACCATTTTTGCATTTTTATGGGTAATGCTCTTCTGGTTCATAAGGTGGATGGTTGTTTCTTGCAATGGTCTGGTATTTTACTCTGCTATACTTTGTGGTTATCACTCTTTTGTGCAAGTCTTTCTTAGTGGAGGTGTTCGTGTTGGTGGCTAGCTAGAGGAGTTGGGCAGGAGCAGGATCTCATAGCCTTTTTTGTTGTCTCCTTCATTTTTGGGTGCTCGTTTTTGTGCACCATAGAATGTATCTAGGTGATTTTGTAATTTTTCTTAGATTGGAACTTGAGCTTTTAGGTTTTTTTGGTTTTATTTTGCAATCGCACATCCAATAATAGCATCTCATAATCAATTATAGTAAAAAATAAACAGTAAACCATATCGATGGTAATGATAGTATGCATTGTAATGAATCAGTATCAATCTTGTGGTGATAGTAATAGTAGAGTAACATAATAATAATAATAGTAATGGTAAAAAGTGGCAGTAACAATAAGATTGTAAGGTGATAATAATCAGTGCAATAACAGTAAAGTCGTATAATAATAAAAAATTAATAATCACACTAAATAAGTAAATAGTATAAAAAAGCAAGGTTTCCCCTATTATAAGTTAGTTGTTAGTAATCGTTGGCTGAGAAAACAGAGTCGCCACTCTTTTCCCCGTTAGCACAGTAATAACTCCTTACAACTCCCAAATAATAAACAGTGAACAGTAATGGATAACACCAAATCATAATATTTAAAAGAAAGTCCTTCGACCCACCACCTTATACAGCTCAATAACAATCTCTAACCAACAACTGTGAAACTAGTTTATATTTATCTTTTACATATTATTATCATATTAATATAACAGTAATAGCGACCAACTTTACCTAATTATCACCCGATTTTATTCACAATACCTATATTAATAATATGCTAAAATAAAAACACACAATATTTATTCAATTCAAATCATACAAAATACAATAACTTCTATTTTCCCCACTAAAATTCAAAAATTAATCAGTCAAAATATTTATAATGCTTTGTATTATAACATACAAAAAGTTGTATTGTAAAAGTTCATTAAAATTGGAAAAGTTAAATAAAATTAGTTATGAGGATAATCAAATGATAAACTCGGTATCTTTGAAAATATAAGTAGATAATAAGTCACATACCTCGATTGGAATAATTTCTATAAAAGAGGCAAAGCGATCTAGCCAATAAAATAGAATTTCACCTTCTCTCTCTTTCCTCCTTTCTCTTCTCACTATTGTTTCCTTCTCAGGCAAGCCAACGATGAATGAGGGGAAAGATGGGTGAGTGGAGAATATATATATATAATCTTATATGCATAGACCTAGCACCATAGCGGTGCATGTAGAATCCAAAATTACTAGAAAACAGATACTTCAATGTCGCTACGGCCATTCTAGGGACTATTGTGCTTCATACCCCAACGCCTCAGCGCTCAAAGGTGCAGTGCCGCTGCACTGTAGTTCAAACAGGAATTCTTCTCTTTTTTTAATAAATTTAAAAAATTCAAGTTCTTACAACAAACTCATAAAACTTGTATTACTAAAAATTTTACATACATAATATTTTCATAAATTATATTATGAGAAAAATTTACTCACCCCCTAAAATAACATGTGCAATGGATCAAATAAGAGGTTTGAACGCACTAATCCCCTCTTTTCCATATATCACTAGATAAAACATATGCCGGCCAAGAATTGACTCAACAAAGATGACTCCAAGAGCAAGTAAGTCGCCATCACCTCCACCCTCAACTCCAGCACCTCACTCTGCAAGATGGTAGCCTCTTCACTTATTGAGTTTTCCCTTCTAAGACCCCAACTCATCTCTCTAACTTAGCATAGGCACGTACAAGCTCCTTTTACCATACACAAATTCACTTAACATGAACATCCAAAGAGGATGGCACCAAGGAAGAAATCTAAACATTCTAAGCACAAGCAAGGGAAGGAACATGAACCATTAGAGTAGTCAAAGGCAGTGTAGCAAGGAGTTTCTATGTTGGGGATGATTGCACCTGCTCACTTATATACTCTCCCTCTTATACCTCAATGATCTTCATCGTCGAATGGGCTCCTATGAAGATGAACGTGTGTTGGCCCATCATACATAGCACCAACGGAGTTGTAGAGCACAAAGGGACGGATCAAGAAGTGAATACTTTTTATCAAACAAATTAAGGGGGATCTCATCAAGTAGTCTATCATAAAGGTTTACATTCCTTGTATACAAGTCAGTGCTCATTAAGTTAACACCAATGTCTTTAACTCATTCAGCTCACTAAAGGTCATCGGGCTTTTGGCTCGTTTGATGCCTACGACACTTGGCCCCTAAAATGATTTCACCTGGATTTTGTTTGCCTCTGATGGGATTAATAGTGCCAGGTTAACTATTTCAATTTATGTTTTGGCTTATCTTACTATGGTGGTTTACAATGATGGTAACCATTTTTTTTCATTTTTATGGGTAATGCTCTTCTAGTTCATAAGGTGGATGGTTGTTTCTTACAATGGTCTGGAATTTTTACTCTGCTATACTTTGTGGTTATCACTCTTTTGTGCAAGTCTTTCTTAGTGCAGGTGTTCGTGCTGGTGCTAGCTGGAAAAGGAGTTGGGCAGGAGCAGGATCTCATAGCCATTTTTGTTGTCTCCTTCATTTTTGGGTGCTCATTTTTGTGCACCGTAGAATGTATCTAAAAGGTTTTGTAATTTTTCTTAGATGGGAACTTAAGCTTTTAGGTTTTTATTTTATTTTATTTTTGTAGCTCTTTTGAGCATTAGTATGCTTGAGGTCCCTTTATGGGCTTTGTACTTTTTGTTCTTAATTAATTCGTAGGGGCTATATATATAATGAGCTCAACAGTCCAATAGGTCACTAAATCCTATAATTGAATTCAAAGCACAACAAAAAAAATTAATATGCATATTATCCAACAATTCACAGCAATGGCATTCAATAATTATAAATCAGTGAAGAAATAATAAAAATCACGTGTAATAATAATAAACTCTATAGATATTAAAATAATATGGTACGAAAGCTAGTAAAGATCTATATTGAGGGAAGCCAATAAATCAAAAAAATAGTGTGCCGAATTAATAAAACTATTAAATTCATTTCAATGCAATAAACCCAACCACAAACTACGTTAGTATCGCAATCGGACATCCAATAAGAGCACCACATAATCAATGAGAGTAAAAAATAAATAGTAAACCATATCGATGGCAATAATAGTATGCATTGTAATGAATCAATATCAATCTTGCGGTGATAGTAATAGTAGAGTAACACAATAGTAGTAATAGTAATGGTAAAAAGTGGCAGTAACAATAAGATTGTGCGGTGATAATAATCAGTTTAATAACAATAAATTCATATAATAATGAATCAATAATCACACTAAATATGTAAAGATTATAAAAAAGCAGGGTTTCCCCTATTATAAGTTAGTTGTTAGTAATCGTTGGCTGAGAAAACAGAGTCGCCACTTTTTTGCCCGTTAGCATAGTAATAACTCCTTATAACTCTCAAATAATAAACAGTGAACATTAATGGATAACATCAAATCATAATATTTAAAAGAAAGCCATTCGACCCACCACCTTGTATAGCTCGATCAATAACAATCTCTAACCAACAACACTGAAGCCAGTTTATATTTATCTTTTACACATTATTATCATATTAATATAACAGTAATACCGACCAACTTTACCTAATTATACACCTAGTTTTATTCACAATAACACCTAATTTTATTCACAATACCTATATTAATAATATGCTTAAATAAAATCACACTTATTTATTCAACTCAAATCATACAAAATACAATAACTTCTATTTTCCCCACAAAATCAAAAATTAATCAGTCAAAATATCTATAATGCTTTGTATTATAACATACAAAAAGTTGTGTTGTAAAAGTTCATTAAAATTGGAAAAGTTAAATAAAATCGGTTCTGAGGATAATCAAATGATAAACTCTAAATCTTTGAAAATAGAAGTAGATAATAAGTCACCTACCTCAATTGAATAATTTCTATAAAAGAGGTAAAGCAATCCAGCCAATAAAATCGAATTTCACCTTCTCTCTCTTTCCTCCTTTCTCTTCTCACTATTGTTTCCTTCTCAGGCAAGCCAACGATGAATGAGGGGAAAGATGGGTGAGTGGAGAATATATATATATAATCTTATATGCTTAGACCTAGCATCATAGCGGTGCATGTAGAATCCAAAATTACAAGAAAACAGAGTCTTCAATGTCGCAACGGCCATTCTAGGGACTATTGTGCTTCATACCCCAACGCCTCAGCGCTCAAAGGTGCAGTGCCGCTGCACTGTAGTTCAAACAGGAATTCTTCTCTTTTTTTAATAAATTTCAAAAATTCAAGTTCTTACAACAAACACATAAAACTTGTATTACTAGAAATTTTACATACATAATATTTTTATATATTATATTATGAGAAAAATTTACTCACCCCCTAAAATAACATGTGCAATGGATCAAATAAGAGGTTTGAACGCACTAATCCCCTCTTTGCCATATATCACTAGATAAAACATATGCCGGCCAAGAATTGACTCAACAAAGATGATGACTCCAAGAGCAAGTAAGTCGTCATCACCTCCACCCTTCCAGCTCCTCACTGTGCAAGATGGTAGCTTCTTCACTTATTGAGTTTTCCCTTTCTAAGGCCCCAACTCATCTCTCTAACTTAGCGTAGGCATGTACAAGCTCCTTTTACCATACACAAACTCACTTAACATGAACATCCAAAGAGGATGGCACCAAGGAAGAAATCTAAACCTTCTAAGCACAAGAAAGAGGGGAGGGAACATGAACCATTAGAGTAGTCAAAGGCAGTGTAGCAAAGAGTTTCTATGTTGGGGATGATTGCACTTGCTCACTTATATACTCTCCCTCTTATACCTCAAAGATCTTCATCGTCGAATGGGCTCCTATGAAGATGAATGTGTGTTGGCCCATCATGCATAGCACCAACGGAGTTGTAGAGCACAAAGGGACGGATCTCATCAAGTAGTCTATCATAAAGGTTTACATTCCTTGTATACAAGTCAGTGCTCACTAAGTTAACACCAATGTCTTTAACTCATTCAACTCACTAAAGGTCATCGGGCTTTTGGCTCGTTTGAGGCCTACGACACTTGTCCCCTAAATATGACTTCTTCAAAAACTAGAAAAGAACTCTTCCAACCTCTACTAGTTGCTCGCAACTACCAAACACACTCTAGCATAAGTTCATGGCTTCCAGTAGTCTCCACTAGAGGTTATCCAAGTCTCTCAATCGTGCCTTTTCCTTATCATCTTATCCGGAATTAATTTATTTGAATTACTTTGCTATTCATATAGATGATTCTTTCTTACATAAGACATGCAAATCTCAAGGTTCCTAAGTCATAGAATTCACACAGGTGTGTGCAGATCTTATTAATTATTTAATAGTAAGTTTTACTTCATATAAAATGTTTGATTAAATTAATAGACTTAGCAAATATAATTAGTTAGTTATTTAATAAATAGTGATTTAACCTTTATATAGCATATCAAATAATATTATAATTACAAGAAAGTATTGATTGGAGTCTAAATTTACTCATCATAATCTCCTTAAAATAAACAGAGGATTAATATTCATATTTTTTTCATTATATAAATCAAAATGTTGTCATCACTTTTCAATGCTGGCAATCCTCTTAGGTTAAAAAAAAAGGTTATAATTCAATAATCAAGGTACATTGTCATTTTTTTTTTCTCATCATGTATGGCTATTATCATCTTTATATAGGATTTTATTTTCATCTCCTTATTATAACTTAGGGGTACTGGTATTGGAAATGGCAATAACAACATTCAAATTTATATAACCCAAAAATAAAAAATAATGTACACCAACCTTTCCTTAGTTTCAAGATACTGATGGAAAAGCTTCACGGCAAAAGGATAACTCAAAGCCACGAAAAGGAACTTTTATTAGGTTCAGTGTAAGGACGTAGAGGAACGTCCGGTCGGAGGCAAAATCCCGCCAAAAAACTAAGTATTTGCTCGGTATTGCTAGGTATTATTTGATAATAATGAAGAATACCGCTCTGTGAAGACCAATACCGAGTTATACCGAGCTATACCGAGCAATACCAAGTTTTTTCAAAGAAAAACTCGGTACAACTTTTGTATGACTCGGTATTGCTCGGTATAGCTCAGTATTAGGTCTTCACGTGATGGTATTCCTCATTATTTTTTGATATTGCTCGATATTTGCTCGGTATTTCTCATTTTTTGCGCGATTTGGCTTTCGACCGGACGTTCCTCTACATCCGGTCGGAGGACGTAATAATTGTTCCACAAAAAGACGTGGCTTGAAAGATAATTGTGATACGTATAAGAGAGATAATTGGGCAACTATTTCGTTCAGATATTTGTATAATTGATAAGAGCTATGCCTTCTAATACCATCGTCAGGGCAAATTCGTCTAAACTGGACTTTACTAAAATGGACTGTAGAGTATTTCTTTTGGGGATACTTGTTTAAATAATTCCAATATAATAGGTATAAAATAAAAATTTTCTTAAAATTCATATTACAATCATCTTAAAATAAATTGAACAAATAAAGAAAAAAAAATATTTCAACTTCTTCAACAAGCAAACCACTCACATTCCTTTTTATACTTTGTTCACATTTCATTAATAAGTTATTTGATTTGCTAAAAAAAGAATGTAGTGTAAAAAAATATAATAAATAAAATTATTTGAATGAATATAAAGTAAATACAAATGAATATTTTTTTTTTTTTGAAATAAAATAAATACAGTGTAAAGTTAAAAAATAATGTTGAATGGTAGCGACCAGTAGAGGCGGCAGCCAATGCAGGCTATGATCGATAATGGTGATTGTCGATGGTGATCGATGATAGCTCATGGTGGTGGTGACTACAACCGATGACATTTCATTAATAAGTTATTTGATTTGCTAAAAAAAGAATGTAGTGTTAAAAAAATATAATAAATGAAATTATTTGAATGAATATAAAGTAAATACAAATGAATAATTTTTTTTTTTGAAATAAAATAAATATTGTGTAAAGTTAAAAAATAATTTTGAATGGTAGCGACCAGTAGAGGCGGCGGCCAGTGCAGTGGTGGCTATGATCGATAATGGTGGTTGTCGATGGTGATCGATGGTAGCTCATGGTGGTGGTGACTACAACCGATGATGATTGGTGGCAACGACCGAAGGTGATTGTGACCAGTCGCCACAACTGGTGGCCACAATGATGGCCTACGGTAGTTGGCAACAACCAATCGCGATTGGTAGCAGGTGATGGTTGACAGCGAATGGAAGGCGATGGTGATGGCAATAAGTGAACTTGTTTATAGTATAAAAGGTTATCATTCAAAATTGAGAAAGTTCAATTTTCATTTACTTTACATCTAATCAAACATTACTATTTTCAAAACCATTATATTTAAAATGCTTTACACCCATTTTACTTCATGCCAGATATCACTAAATGAAAAAGATATCAATAATTAATAACATAAAGACATGATTTTGATTTCTCTGACATATTGTCAATAAGTGCAAATGACACTTTGTACTACAAATATGGGCTAAATTAAAATATACAAGTGACGTGCCCAAATGCTAATGTAGTTGTTCATGATCTGGCTTTGCACATAGATGGTCAAATCTGCATTGACTTTTAAAGAGTATAGTTGAGAATAATAATTTTTATTTTAACTGTTTAGGGTAACGGGCTAAGAAGAAAGCTATTTTTGAGTATCTTTGTAGTGCTTTGTTAGAGACTACTAGTGCTGTAGAGGAAAAAGAGAGATGAGTTCAAGAGATGAATTAAGATAATTTTCATTATCCAAGACAGAAATACACAAATGAAGAAAGTAGGAACTTGAGCTATACAAGAGAATTAGTACGATACTTTGAGAATATCTTTTTTCTCTAAATCTCTCCATAGGTTACATATCTTTAGCTACTTTTCCCTCCACACTGTATTTTAACATGCGTGCTTCTAAGAAAGAAGAGCGCGTGCTTCTAAGAAAGAAGAGCCTAAAAAGTTTCGGGAAGAAGATCCAACCCACTTTATAGGGTTCAAAAGGATGTATGGGTAGTGTCTTGGTACATAGTTGTCCCATCAATATGTAATAATAGCTCGTTGATGCTAAGCTGGTCGAGGACTAAAGAAGGCAAGTCAAATAATCGCCCTACTAAGGTGAAAGAGGGTAAGTGGTCCAACTACTATTGATGACAGATGGCAGAGCAATCTAGGTCATCCTGTTGAAGTAGAAGGGCATTTGTGTTTGGTTTTCAGGTGTATGCGAGAGAGAAATCCTTATGGAGAGGCAATGAGCCTGTGGCTCCTCGACATATTAAACATAAAAGTTTTAACTCAGACTTAGTTGGATAAAGATTTTTCTAACTAAAAAGAATTTTTAGAGGTCCCCTTTCCCGAATAAAGTAACATAAAAAATAAATACTTTAATTACAAAATATGGCCTTACGAAAGGTGTCCATAAAATAAACGATAAACTTAATGCAACTTTAAGGGTTTTAGTCCCGAAACTAAGACCTTCCAAATATGAGGTAGGCCTGTGTGAAATCATAGCCAACATCACCTATTCTAGTTGAACACCAGTGTTGCCATTATAAGGTATCTAACTAGATCCACCTGTAAGTCTTCTAGAACAAAATAGATAAGCAAGTTCTTATGCTTGAGAGGTTGCATTCGGGTGATCCACTTGGCCAACCCCAACATAATTGACCGGCCCAGATTCAATAAGAGTGGTTTTGGGTGTACAACCATGACAGGATCATACTTATTGGTATGTTCAAGGACAAAAGAAGAGCGCATGAAATGGAGATGGTGTATATGGGCAGGGTCTTAGAGTTCCACGCCACGATTAGGACGATGAAGTTCAAATATATGATGAGAAAAGTGCATGGAGCTTTTCTTTTAAAGGACCCTACAAGACAAGATTCTCCCTTTGGGGTGATAAATATAGGTTACATGTTATCGAGAATGACATACTGGAAATAGAGGATGACCGAGTTTACAAGAATTTTGAAGCTGAGTACATTATTATATCCACTGCAAAGTATGCTGCTGTCAATTTTGATATTTATCCCAACTATGCATGTTATGCAAACCGCAGCATAATGATGATAAAGCTCCTCTTTGATGGAAATAAACTCCCCACAAAGCCTCCAAGTGATCTAAAGCCCAAATATTACCATAAAACACAACAAAATAATACTCATGCCCCTTTAGAACCACCTAAAAAGTGCATATGGAACGGTCATAAAACTCTACCTCTTAATCTTTGAAAGAGTGCCCAACATAATAGCTAACCAATAATGTATAAACAACCTCATAAATCCCCCACAACTCCCATCGTACCCCGACGAGTCATCAAGATATAGCATGCACACACAACATAGTTCGATGTAAGAATAGCATGCACACACAACATAGTTCGATGTAAGAATGAGATTCAACTTATCACTAAATCAAGTGGCCTCTCATGCTTTGGATATTATTTAAAGGTCAACAATCCAAAGAGACATGTCTGCAAAATCAATGAGAACTTAAAAGTACCAAAGACGTATCTGAAGAAAACATACTCATGCAAAACTAGGGATAAGCTAGGTCCTCCCAACCAGAGCCCTGCATTGAGTATCCATACCCACACTCACCCATGTACCCACTCATATCCAATGGGTATGGGTGGGTATAGGTAATCTCATGGCCTTGTGGGTGGGTATGAGTGGGTACTCAACATCAGGGGATAAATCAATTTACATTGCTAATCACCGTATATTTTATAGTATTGAAATTCTCACTACGTAGTGTGCAGAACTTAACCGCGCTGCGACTACGATAAATTCTAATATGCGGCTTGAAAGTTTGTAATCAGAGCAAAGGGCAACAAGCCTCAAGGCCATCAGTCCATGGCAGACTACGTTCAAAAAGCATGGATAATGGGTGGGTATAAGTGGGTACGGCATCCCGAATGTCCCATGGGTGGGCGTGGGTGGGCGAAGCCCATCCAAGTAAAACATGGGTACCCAATGGTTACCCAACCAGGACCCCATGTAGAGCTTTGCTCCCAACACAACTGACCCCATGTAGGGCTTTGCTCCCAACACAAGACCCCATGTAGCGATTTGCTCCCAACATAATTGACCATCGAATAACAATGACAAAGCTGCTCTTTAATGAAAATAAACTCCTCATAAGACCTCCCTATTATCAATCTAATAAGTTCCTCTAGTCCAACCAAAAAATATATGTATGTGGAAGGGTCTTAAAACTCCACCCCATAACAAATAAAGGAGTCCTCCTATAGCTAAACAATGAGGTGTGCACTATCTCAAAAATCCCCAACAACTCCAACAAAAATATACTGGTAAGTTATTATTAACATGTGGCGTCTTCACATGATATGGCTTGGAGCAAGAACATGGATTTTACCTATAACTGAATCACATGGCCAATCTATGGCACACCCTAATATAGCAATCAATGCCCAAACAGTTAAAACTCGACTCTTCCCTCACCGACATCAATGGTAGTTTGAAGGATGTCAATACTCCCTAAAGTCCAATCTAAAGAAAAATAGTATCAATGATAGGCCCTGCTCTATCTCTACATCCAAGTCAAATGTAGGCAAAACAATAGCATGAGGAAAGATGTCATGCTATGTGTCACTACCCATTGCATCTCATGTTGCCACTCTATCAAATATTTAATCTCGGCAAGATTTGGATGATAATGAGAGTTGATCCTAGCCCATATAGAGTTCTCAGTATGCTCAACCTAAGCCAAGCCCTCTAATATCTCCCAACAGTTATCCGCACAAAAAAAAAGCAACCAAAGTCAATCAAACTATAAAGAGAAAGCAAACTGGCAAAAGAAACACAACAACCTTCAATGGCAATGAATATGTTGTTCTACAACTATCCTAGAACAACTGCACTACATTCATTGGAAAGAATTTATCGCCCTCTAAAAAGTTTTTAAGATAGGAGTAGCCTAATTACCAATAGGTTTAACACAAGCTTATATACCAGTAAGGGGTACACACCAACAACTCTATAAGAGATTATTTATGGCAGGTCTCAAAATATGCCAGTAGTTATTTCCTTACGACTCTCAACCTGAAGGATCAATAAATTTATTCAGTCAACTCTAACTCCACAGATCAAAACATTTGACAACTTTAGCCTTATCGGTGAAATAATAACTTGAGTTCATGATTATGTGCGAAAAGATGGCAAATGTCTATTTTCACCATATTCATCTATACGTGGTTTGAACTCTTATAGATGGAATGCTCACTTTCGCTCTAAAGCATACCTTTTATATGTAGGAATGGATCTTCAAGTGAATCGATTTTATTCACCACCAACATGCCATTTTCAATAATTCAAGCATAGGTTAATGCCTTTTTTATTGCCCCTGACTCAATGTCACACCCTGTGTCTAAAAAGTGATACAACAGGATATATATGCATCATAGTGAACAAATGAGGTAAAATAAAGAGTCAATTCATTAAAAAAGGTTTAAACAACTAATACAACCAAATAATAATAGTTCTTATACAAACCAACAAGAATATAAATAGAACAAAAAGCATGAAAGAAAATATCCAACTCTTAGAATCATAAGCATAATAAACTACTACAAAATAGTAAATACCAAAAACAATCTACTACAAGTGACTTTGCTCCTGAGGTGGTAGTCCATCAAACACTCCTACAGGACCAGCTGAAAAAGACAATTCTAGCAAACTATAACTCGCAATATCAAGTAACTCCTATCTATCAAAGCATAAATATAATTAGTTATTCATGCCAAATTATTACAATGTTTACAAATGCACCATACTATATATATCCTTGTACCTTCTAATGACCTATAAGTCATTTATTTATATATATATATATATATATATGAGAATTTAACTTCTAACATAGCACAATGGAGAAAAAAGATTTATGTAGTCAAACCCACAGCGGGATAAAGGCTTAATGTTGTTGTTATTTGTTATATATAGTTGTCGGTTTATCATATACTCATCACCTAGAAGATAAACACCAACCCAATCCAGTGATTTCCTATAGAGTTGTCACTCTGGGGCCTGTCGACCCCAACTAGCCAAAAACCAATAAGGTTCTGCCGACATACATACAATCATACAAGACAAATACTTTTATGAAAAACTATGAGATGTTATATAATCAACATGTTAGGTATGATGTGTATAATTGCTATAATTTGCACGAATGAGATTAATTTTATTCAACAAAGCTAAATTGTATAAATTTAACTTTTCCAACATATCAAATTAACTTACATGAATAAGAACTAATGGGCAATAATGCATTATCTGTATGATTGGATGTCAAAAATATGCTGCTTCTTTTGTGAATCTTCCTATATTTGACTATCTGTTGCCTTTTGCTTTCTAGCAGATTTTTCTTCATAAGCATTTATATCTATCTTTGCGTGAATTGCTCAATCAACTAGCTCCCTAAATGTAGTGCATCTAATAGTAGATAGGGATCTCCTGATGTCTTCTCTCAGACCGAACAGGAAATTGTAGATTTTCTAATCTTTGTGCTGCCCAATAGATGGTACAAATTTGACAATTCTAGCAAACTACAACTCGCACTCCCAAACTGATTTCATCCCCTGCTCGAGCATCCTCAAATCATTAATCAGCTTTGATCGGTCCGCCATATAAAAATATTGCTCCAAAAATAATCTTTCAGATTCTGCACAAGGAATTACTGCATATGCACCAAAGCTATTGCGTCAAATGCTCTCCCACCAGTCATCAGAACCTTCACGCAATTGAAATACAGCGTCTACCTTTCGATCTTCCAGACATTTAATGCCATGAAGTCTCTTTTCTATGTCATCAATCCAAGCATCAGATTCGATAGGTCCAACTATCCCATTGAATGTTGGATGGTGAGTCTTTAAGAACCGATCCATCACCCAATATATTGCCCCTTCATTGATTAGAAGGACCTATAGCATAGAAGTTAGTTTAAATAATTAAGTCTACTAATATTAAATATTTCACTTAATTTCTTCAACTTTGATTGGTTTTCCTAAGTTGGGGCAACATCAGGTTGGGGCAATAATGCGAGTGCTAGCTAAATTAGTTGTGGTACCTGCTGAATGACTTGACTAATTCCTTATACTGCTTGAGTAAGTTGAGCGGTCACCTCTGTCATCATCGTGATTAACATAGAGATATCCGAATTTTGAGCAACAATAACTTGACAACTAGGAGAGCGAGGTTCTCCAGGAATAGGTGTGGCTTCCTCAGTAGTTCTCGTGGCAGCAGCATTCTTTCTCCTTCGCACCGTTCTGAATTATTAAGCATAACAAAATATGATAATATATTATATCAAAGATATCATTTATCATTAAGGATAAGATAATCTAACCCACTACCCAATCCTAAGGAACCAAGGGATATCAAATACAAAATAGAATAGGCTTTGATACCACTATCACATCTCGGGTTTGGAAAGTGGTACACCACGGCAACGCGAGATGCAATAAAGGAATAGGAAAACATGTTTTGTATTTACAAAAAGAAGCATACATATACAAAAAATATATATGCATCATAGTAAACAAAAAGAAGTGAAATAAAGTGTCAATTCATTAATAGAAGTTCAAATAACTAATACATACAAATAACGGTAATTCTAATACAAACCAACATGAATATAAATAAAATAAAAAACATGAAAGAAATTACCCAGCCCTCAAAATTATAAACATAATAAACTACTACAAAATAATAAATACCAAACACAATCTACTG
Organism: Dendrobium catenatum; assembly: GCF_001605985.2. Classification (NCBI taxonomy): domain Eukaryota; kingdom Viridiplantae; phylum Streptophyta; class Magnoliopsida; order Asparagales; family Orchidaceae; genus Dendrobium; species Dendrobium catenatum. The sequence goes on along the minus strand of NW_021319252.1, from coordinate 73,264 downwards.
CTGGTAAACCTGCTCCTGAAGTGGTGGTCAACCAAACACATATGTAAAACCTGTTAAAAAAGACAACGGGTGAGTTTGATAAATCATACTCAGTAAAGAACTCCTATCTATTAAAGCATAAATGGCAAAGGAATTAGGCATGCAACATAAACAATCAAAAGAAAATAGTAATCTATAATCACACTATCAAAAACGGTCATGAGATATGATATATTTTCTACATCTTCTAATATGCTTATTGATGCCAAATTATTACAATGTTTATAAACGCACCACACTAGATATCCTTATACCTCACAATGACTTGTAACACATCTTATTTCCATTTCATATCCACTTATATTTTTCTTGCATATATAGTACTTGTCGGTTTATCATATACCCATCACCAGGAAGATAAACATCAACCCAAGGAAATCCAGTAATGTTTTATAGAGTCGTCACTCTGGGGGTCTGTCGACCCCGGCTAATCAAAAATCAATAGAGTTCTACTGACATACATACAATCATACATGAAGTATTTTTTGTGAATAAACAAGAGATATTATATAATTAACATGTTAGGTACATTGTTTAAAATTACGCAATATGAGGCCCGCCTAAGCGCAATTCCAGTCAAAAACGCCTCGAGTTTTTTTTTTTTTATGAGGCTTGCGCCAACTTGATTGAGGCCCGCCTTAAGATGCGCCTCACCTTGCCGGCATGAGGCTTATATATATATAAAGCAATGCCCCAACAAATAATACCTTTATGCACCCCTGAGTCGCAACAACTTTCTCTTGATTGCCTCAACCTCCAGCTGTCACCTTCGCCACCACCACCACCATCATAACCGTCATTAAGGATCACTTGAAAGCTGCACACCACCACCAGCTCCTTTAAAAATTTTGGAGTATTAATCTCATCTTTTTATTGATGAAAAATATTTATCAAAGAGAAAGATGCCTGAAATAAATGAATAAGAAGTATATTGGAAGGCATTGGACTTCACAGGATGAGACCGAAGAAAGACCAATTTATCATAATAATAACTCAAATAAAATCCCCTCAGTTATGACGGCATACATAATTTTCTAGTTGTTGACAACTATTTTAGCCTTCTTTAGAAATTAAATGTAGATGAGTAGGGAACTGAGAAAGAAAGAATTGAAGAACTTAATGTTATATGATACTTTTATGTAGTTTCTGTATTTAAAATTTTTTGCTCATGTAATATTGTATTTCAATTATATTTCATACAATTTATTACTAGCGACTTTACATCTTGTCCAAATATATATGTCAATGTGTTATTCCATATTAATAGAAAGATAATATATCATCTTTTAACATATTATTTGTGTATTACATGAAAATCACATTTAACATTTATTTGCACTTTACACAATTTATTATGTTGATGCTCACATGCCTCAAAACGCCTTGAGGCTTACGCCACGCCTCACGAACAAAAAACACCTCGATACCCAATTATTCAATTTTAAGCATTGGTTAGGTATGATTTCTATAATTGCTATGATTTGCATAAATGAGATTAATTTTATTCAACAAAGCTAAATTGCATAAATTTAACTTTTCCAATGTATAAATTTAACTTGCATGAAGAAAAACTAATGAGCAATAAATCAAGATAAAGCTATGGTTATCACATGATGATTCGTTATGAACAAAAACAAAGATTTATTATATGTAATAGTGCTAAATAATTCAAAATAGAACTAGCAATCTAAGTAGCTAAAAGAGAACCTACTATCATTGGCACGGATTACACCCCAACTAAGAATGGTACGTTTACACAAAAACATATAATATTACTTACCTCTAGGCGAGTGACACAAAGCCCAAAGCCCAAACGATATTTAACCGACCACACCTCGAGGATAGACTCAAAAAGTCCTACAAATAATAAATCCTAATTTAACATTCAAAATGACGCTAAAGGGAACACATGCTTGAAACATAGAACTTATAAATCATACCTAAAATACATTAGATATTCATAATCATGCCAGTAAAATTCATGCCAATAACAACGAAGTTTGAAAATATCCAAGATAAAATAGGGTTAGATCAACTCGAACATCAAACATGTATAAAACTTCTTCCTAAAGCAAGCTAAACCAATTAAATAAAAATAAAACTAAAATAAAATATCCACTAAACTAAAACTAATTAAATGAAGGGGAAAAATATGATTATACAACTTGATAAACACTAAGAAGAAAATAAAAGAGAGGGAGGAAGGAAGAGAAGATGAAGGAGGTTACTATTGAAGGACAAAAATAAGATTGTGAAGAAGATGCTTGGTGATTTCACCAATCAATCAAACGACGGTTGCTGCGAGGAGGACAAAAGAGGATTTCGGCTGCTGCTGCGAGGGAGAAAAGAGGAGTTGAATGATGCCCTAGATTATATTTCATCTTAAATGGAGAGAGCATCGGGAAAAATCACAAGAGGCAGCGAAAGAATCGCGTGATTTGCGCGATTGGAAAGAGCGGTTCGACTGGCTCGCGTGTGAAAGAAGCGAGGGAGGCATGGGAGGGAGTTTGGTTCGTGCGGCTCCAACTTGACAAATGAAATGCCTAGACCGGCCAATCCAACCTTAGATATTACACTCAGTGCCACATGAAATTAATAGTAAAATTTGAGTGAAATGTGGCTTCTTTAAATAAAAGTACTATTAAAACATCACTAGCATATTGTTAAGTCATTGGATGAAATGAAAACTTAAATCCATTCCTAACTTAAGAAAATTAAATACATAAAATAACCACGTAAAGAAAATATTAACTATGCCATATAAATTATAGACTTTTGGGTTAAGTTTGGACCTGTCCAATGGAATACAAACAAGAACTACATGAATCCATAACAACTATAATTAAAAGCTTCAAATGCCTAATTATCAAGGATGGAGTGAACAAAATATGAACAAAACTCTATAATGGCACTCCTACAATGAGTAAAATGCGTACTTGGGACTTAAAACCATAACATGTCATCATCAACTAGAGAGAGATTGCTCACTGCATGAGCTAGGAGACTTATGAATGACTTATTAGTAACTTTTTATAATAAATCTTGTATAGTATCAAACCTGAGAGTTGGTTTAATAGATTTCTATGTTGTTGGCCTAAACTTTACATGATTGAGGATTTATGAAAAGTTTCAATAATCAGATGTAAATAGGATTGTTACCTCTAAATGAGCCATCATCAGAGGAAGTTCCGTTAAGCTATATTATATCATGTCTAGTAATCTCTCATCCTTTCATCTATCACTAGAATTTCCTTTGGCAGAAGATCACGTTATGGAACTAGGAAGCGCCAAGACTTGACCAGTGTTTTATGTATTTGGAAACCTTATGGAGGAAATATGCCATGCCTATGAGAGGTTTCTTAAAAACAAAACTCTTAAAGGATATCCCTCAAATCAATAGGGAACACTATTTTTCCAATAGAAGGATCAACACTGATGAATTGACTGAATAAATCTGATGATATCATCGGAAAGATTTATTTTCCATTTGATTGATACTGAGAAAGGTATTTAAAGTCTTCAAAGGTCTCTAATAGCCAGAGAGTTGTGCATACATACACAATTCATCTGAAAAGCAAAAATTGCTAAAATGGATAAAAAATTTACCATCGAAACCATAAGGCTAGTGAAATAAACATAACAATGGATATTACTTCTCATTTAAATACAACATCATTGCATGCTCAAATCTAACAAAACATTCAATTAGACCAATTAATACATTATATATGTTAAGATGAGGAGGCTTGAATATGATAAGAATTAGCTCCACTAATATTTTAAAAATTCCTAGGAGAATAATGGAAGGTTGTAAGCATTTTGAGATGCAGATCAACTATGAATGCATGAGGCGCATCCCCTGCAAAAGGCTTTCAAAGATGATAACTCTTTATGGAACAGGAGCTACAGATGTAAGATGAACTTTGGCTCCTAAAGTCTGAAATATCATTGACAATTTAATGAACTACACTTGGTTTTTTGTGTGGTTCACAAAGGTCGAGCTTCTAGATGGAGAATTTTATCTTTCACCAAAATGAAGAGTAAAACACCTCTATCATGCGCTTGAGCAGGTTAAGGAAGTTTTCCAAAACAAAAAAAAAGCCAAAACTCAAAGATTGAGATCTCTCGTGTCTATTTTTCTTCAATTTAGCATTCTTAAGAAGAGCGCCGAAGAAATGAATGTAAGGATAGCCCTTCCTCCAGAGAGAAGGATGTAAGGGTCATCATCAAAGTTCAAAGAAAAATATTATTATGCTGAGCAACTTCTAGTTAGGTCAGAGATTCAAACACAAATATTCCACCATAAACAATCATATAAATACTCCAGATTTAATAAATGTCTCAAGCCTTCATCTGCAGGGAAATTATAATTTTGACAGTCATTTAAGTACAATTAAAATAAATCTACACAAGCATGAAAAAAAAAATTCTCCCAAAGAAAAGAAAAAAATAACAATCATTAATTTTAAATCACTTATAATAAACATAGGATGATAACATAATTTTTCTTTGTGTTGCGTTTATAGAATATCGTACTTGCATGAGAACGAGATGGCAGGTGCGCGGCCAGCCATTATCTGTGGTTGGAAATTGTGGTGGACACGATCATCATAACTTGGAAGTCTAAATTAGAAGGTGGCCCACTAACTCTGGCTCAGGAGAGCAGGTCTCCACAACCAAGAAAATTCGGCTTAACCCTTTAGGTGGTCTATGAACACTGATTAATTTTTATTAACAAAATTAACAAAACGAACTTTATTCTTTTGAATTATGCTTACCGTCTATAAACAATCATGCAGGCTTATTTAAAAGTAAAAGATGTTCTTTAGGGGAATAAAAAGTGCATACTGATCAACAAATAAACTTGAGCCCTTAATATTTCCATACAAAGCTAGCAACCTCTCAAAGCTACACATCTATGGATAACACAAAATAATCTACTGGACTAACAGAACATCTTAGAGAAACTTGCAAGGCATGAAATTAAGAAAATATATTCAAAGATTCCACATGATCCTTCGCTAGAAGCATCTAGTTATCTAGCATTCATGGTCAGATGGACCCCACCCAGGAACACTTTAAATATGGGTATTGCATACCTGATATGTACAACCATTTTTCTTCTTCAATATCCTTTCAAGTGCAGCTATGCCATCTTTACCATTGTAAACTTTCCGAAAGGTTAGTGAGAGAGTCCTGCTTTGTTTGGGCGATGGTTCTGAACGGCACAAGCGCAGTGCACTGCAGTCAGGCTGAGGCAGCCGCTAATAATGAGAGAATGCCTGTCAGGACAGGTGTGGAGTGCCGGGAAGGAGTCACACACTGCCTGAACAGCAGGAGGGGTGAGGGCAGTGCACTGGCTGATGTTGAGTTTCATCAGTCCATCTTCATCATTACTGCTTCCATGAATAGAGGCCCATGAACAGTGCTTGCTCTTCACACGGCTGTTGGCCAGTGAGTACATTGCTTTGTCAGTTATGTTCTGGCAGTAGTATAAGCCTAAGGATCTCAGTCCACAGCATCCATTTGCCAAAGCAATCACACTTTCATCTGCAATGGAGAAACAGCAGGTGAGTGTAAACTTCACATTAGCTGGAATAAAAAACGGCCCATAGATTAAGCTGATTTGCTCCTATTAGCAAAGTTTTCCATGCATTAAAATCACAAGGCATATCATCTCTGTGACAGAAACTAATACTATAACCTCAAATAAAAGAATTGTCATCCTAATTAATACGATTAGGAGGAGTTGAAAACTCTGGATAGATTAAACCTCAAAAAAATCATAGAGCTAGGTAATTAAGTTTGAGAAATTGGTGAAACAATATCGTAGAAACTCCTACGAAAACTTGGCATACCATGAAACAACTCACAAAGAACTCCAGATCGATGCAACGGAAGAAGAATTTTAAAAAAGTTAATGCATGTTCTTTTTGTTAAGGCCAAAATTTTACTTGTTAAAAAAGGGTGATTAAAGTTCAACAATGGACTGCTTATCATTCAAAGAGGTTTCAAGGTTATTGGTAATTGATTATGAAATCTATAGCCAATCATAAGACCATACGCTCATAATTCTATTCTGCAATATCAAAGATTTCCACCATCAACTGAACAACCGTTTCAACAACATCAGATACAGCTCAAATATCTTAGATAGTTCTTGACATCTTCATTCATTCTTTCATTAAGGCCCAAATTTAATTTGTTAAAAAAGAAATGTAGAATAAAATATAATATAATGTATTTAAAATATTTTAGAGTTATCTTGTTGAGTGAAATAAAAAAAGATCATTTTTTTGTACTTGATTTAAGGTAAAATTAATTCATTATAAAATCTAACACCAGTGCCGGAGACGGTGAGGCAAGCAACAACCAGTGGGTGGGCAGGGAGGTGGTTGTGACAGTGGCAATAGCAATAGAGGGAAAGCAACAGTGGTAGAAGTGATGGAAGGCGGCTGATTGTGGTGGTAAGCGACAAGAAGATGGTAACTGATAGGGGTGGTAATGGGTGAGAGAGGGCAAGCGGCGCTGGTAGTGCTGGTGGTGGAAGCAAACGACTAGCAGCGACTATGGCAAGTGGCCAGCGACAAGAAGAGTATCATATTTTCAATGAATTCGGAACTTATACGAGTGAATTTTAAATACATTGAAAATGAACCAAGTAAGGAAGTCCAAATACATCAATAAATTACTCCACATTGCTTTTTCATCCAAGCAAGCACGTGAAAAATCAAATCTCCTACATTAGTAATACTTTAAAAATGCAACAATCAAGCAGCCCCTAAAGAATCAAGGATTGCATATTGTTTTAACTTAAAGTTTAAAAATGATCACAAATTTTATGATTCGCAACTTCTTAACCATATTTATCTTAATTTACTTATCCTTCAAATTCCTTTCATAATATTTTATATTTTTGTTTATTAGTGCCACTTGCTCTCATTATACCTACCTGTATAATCCTAGTCTATTTTAATAATCTTATTGAAGTCTGTCTCATGGTTTAGAACTTATAATACAAATCTAACATGCAATCAAGAAAAACATCTAACTCGAGTGAAGTACTTTGAAATTGAAACTCTTCAAAATCAAGTTTTCATAATCTCTCCACAATTTTTAAATAAAACAAATGTTGGCATTGATAATAAAATTGATCATATTTCCTCTTAATGAATGATTGATTTGATTGATGGGTTTTAACAATAAATATGTCAACAATAAAAATTACAACATGTAGTTTCAACAGTGAAGATTGCTTTTAAAAAAAGACTACAAAATAAGATGAAAGATGATATTCTTCTAAGTTTATTGGTAATATATATTGAGAAGGATATTATAATGATTTTTTGAGCAAAAATAATGATCGATGATTTAGATGTAATGAAGAAACAATAGACACAATTTAAGATGCTTAACCAGAATAGATAGATTAAAAAGATTTTTTTTATTTATATGATATTATTTACACTTTTTCAATCTAATTATAGTTGTTCTAAAAGCCAAACTTCTAAATTTACTTTATTTAACAGGATTTTTGGTTTCAACAGCTCTTCTTTAAATCTTGGTTCCATCACTGTCTCCTAATAAAAAAATTGCAGGATATTATAACGATACATTGAGAGAAGAAAAAATTGTCATCTAAATTTAGAAAAATTTATATAAACAAAATATAGGATTTTTTTTTTTTTTTTGCATTTAGGTAGAAATAATGCAAAATTGTGACTAGTAGAAAACTAGACTGACTAAACATTTAAGCAAATGTGCTTCAAAAAATTATATTAGCATACCGCAATTACTTTGACACTGGTCCTTGCATCATACTTATTTAAGCATAAGGTATCATTAAGGTACTACAATAACAGCATCATCAAACCTTTATCCCACTATATTGAGTCGAAAATATGAATCATATTTCTCCATTGTGTCTTGTTAAAGTCAAATTCTCTTTAAAATCTAATAAAAATCATTTTTAATATTTTCTAGCCATGTCTTTTTAGGTCTACATCTACCTTTCTTAACATAGGTCAAATCTAATACATCTACTCTCCTAACCGGGTCGTCGGAATGCCAACATTTTATGTAACCAAACCATCTAAGGGAACTCTCTCTAATCTTATGTGCCACTAGCTCTAATCCAACCTTTTGACATATATACTCGTTTCACATTATGTCTCTAAGAATAAAGCCACTCATCCACCCGATCATCCTCATTTCTACAACACTTAACTTAATTTTATGCTTCTCTTTTAGTAGCCAACATTCTACGCCATCAAGCATTACAGATCTCGCCGCCATCTTATAGAATTTTCCCTCAAGTTTGGGGATACTTTTCTATCACAACAGGCTTGATGCATTCCTCCACTTCAACCATCCAACTTGAATTCTACTAATAATATCCCGCTCTAATTCACCATCACTTTGAAGAACAGTCCTAAGATATCAAAAATGTGTACTCTTTTAATAACGTAATCGTCCAATGTCATAATCCCCACACTAGATCTATTAATACTAAAATTACACTCCATATATTCGATTTTAGATCTACTCAAACAAAAACTTCTAAACTCTACGGTTTACCTCCATAATTCAAGTTTTCCTTCAACTCCTTTAGTTTTATGAAAAAGAAGAATATCATCAGCAAAATGCATACACCAGGGTACATTCTCTTGCAAATGTCTAGTAAGAACATACATGACTAAAGCAAAAAGATATGGGCTTAAAGCTGATCCTTGCTTTAATCCAACTAGACTAGGAAAATACTTAGTCAAATCGCCTTGTGTTTGAACACAAGTAACAATACCTACATACATATCTTTAATGACTTCAATATAAGCATCATTAACTACTTTCTTTTCTAGAGTTTTTCAAAGCACTTCTCTTGAAACTTTATCATGTGCTTTCTCTAAATCAATAATATCATATAAAGATCCTCCTTACTCTCAATATACTTCTCCATTAAACTTCTCAATAAATTTATAGCTTTCAATAAGCCAGATTTAAGGTAATAAGCCAAATATCACTCGAGCTAAGAGAAGAGGAGCAAATCTTATTATATATTAAATATCAAAAATAAAATGCAAGATCACTCATTAATCAATAATAACACTCATGCATAGATATAATGCACTGCTTCCATAAATCATCTTGGTGTTCGCCATTTACTTTGAAATTGGCCATTGTATCATATTTACTTGAGCAATCAGGCATCATAATGAAAGTAAACAAAACATCACTCGAAGCTAAGAGAAAAAAAGCTAACCTTAATATATATTAATATAAAATAAATGCAACATCTATCATTAAAATAATAAAAACACTCATGCCCAGATATAACATTATAAAAACTAGCTTCAACCAATACACTTAAAGCATTATACACCTTATATAGTAAAGAAATAGATCAATAATAAAAGATTTTCATTATTTTCATAGAAAAATAAGATCTCAATTAATAACAATTTCATTCTATATGCAAGGGTCAGTCAAATAATAAAACTAATAATAGAATAAAGGTACAGTAACTTAGAATGCCACAAACCCTACAAAACATTACATACCAATATAATCTATTTACGTCAAACATTATAAAAATATTCTTTGCTTTAAAACTATACACCAAAATTACATGCAAGAAGTTGCTTTAGTCTATGAAATAGATAACTTTCAATTAATATTGTCAGAAGATGAGAACATTTAAATATCAAGATCTATCATACAAATGAATGGAGGTAAATATGAAAATGTGGATGGTAGAGATAACATTAGGTAGTTAAATAGAAGAAACATCTCATAAATACCAAGTGATAAAACAATTTACCTGAGATTTAAAAGAAATTTTACAAAAAAACAATTTGACCAACTTGATATATAGATCGGAGGGTAGAGTATCAAAGAAAGTAGGCTTTGGAGCAACTCATCATTGCTTTTTTGTTCCTCCTTGGAGACTCGAGGCTCTGAGGCACAGAATAGCTAGTAAAAAAATATTTAGCATTGGTAAACTATTAAAGGGGAATCTTTCCACCTAATCAACGGACTTCATGCACATTGACAGAAATGGTGATTAGCGAATTGTACGTAGATGAGAGGAATGTTGCCAGTGAAATGTAGTGACTCCATTCAGAGAAAGCAGACAAAACGGAACCAGTGGTTGCCCACCTTGCAGCATGCATACTACAAGTAAATGCACATGATATTGTCCATGAGTGCATCAGTGTGTACTACTATGTAATTAGATGGATATTCCCTTGGTTGCACATACCCTTATCTAGGATAGAGAACGCCCTTGGAGGAGGTTGTCATGCTCTACATTGTGTTTTAAACAATAATGGATGTTATAGCAGAGATAGAATTGAGGTAAAGTTTGTGGGCTTTACAACTTCTTTAGAGCATTAGAGTCTCCATGTGTGTATAGAGAGAGAGAGAGAGACTCAAGTTCTAAAGCAAACAAGTAAGCATACTGCATTGTCTAAAAAAGGCCAACAAAACTACAGAAATAAAAGTAGCAGATCATAAATGATAGCATTCCTACAAGAAGAATCATGATACTTCGTTGGCATTGGTTTGAGGCATCATGCAGACATAATTTAGTACCATTAGCCTTTCCAGTGTGTCTTTTTGTTTTTTTTTTTTTTTTTGCCTCTCCAGTGTATCTTATGAGTTATTTGTTCATCTAGTTAGGTTGATAAAGTATCATTCTCATTTGTTTGAGTCTTAGAAAATAAAAAATAAATGCATTGCATCTTGTTGCTTCCCTAACACTTCCCATGGCAAAACGTGCAGGAAACAAGGGAGCTCAGGCATGCTGTAGAATTGCACCCAACAATAAAAGCTCAGTCATAATTTGTAAGCAAAATACAAGCCCATGCAAGAGTATCGCTTATCTTCAGAAGAAATTTCAGAAAATAAATTGACATAATAAGGGAGAACAAAGGATTACAGATTAATAACAGCATAGAGGATAGAATAGTAACGTTATGGAAGGATCGGAATAAATGGAAAATAGCAACAAAATACATAAAAAATACAAAAACATGAATAATTCATCCAATGCACTGAAAATCAAAATTCCATATACTTCTAAAGAGAAATACCAGTTATAAGGACACAGCCGCACAAATCAATGGCTCTGAGATCCGGGCAACCTAATGCCAAACAGATCACTCCTTTATCAGTAACACCTTCACACCAGCCAAGGATTAGCGACTGCAACTGCCTACAGTTGTATGCAATTGCCTGCATTCAGAAGGGTCTCAATCAATGCTCTATAATCATTTAAGGCAAAGCATTAAAGGGAGTTAGTTTTAGTCAAACATACCTGCAAAGCCCGATCAGATGCAGCTTTCACACATCCACAGAGATTCAGGTATTTCAGTTTTGTGCAGAAGCTTGTTAGATATGCCAGGGCAGAATCACTGAATGCTGTGCAACCACTGAAGTTGAGTCTTAAAAGCCTCGGACATCCATGTGCTAAAGCATACAATGAGATATCACTTAGTTTATGGCCTTTGCTGAGATCCAAATCACACAAATCATGACAATAATTTGCAATGGTCTGAACAGCATTATCCTCAAGTTGAGGTTTATTTTGCCGCAAACTTAGCACTTGAAGTTTTGTGAACTTAGGAGCAAGCGACAGGACAAGATCATTCATGTGTTCTTTGCACCTGCATTAGGAAGAAAGCCATATTTCAATAAAAATGATACACGTAAGGATGATGAAATTATTAGGAGCTTTAACAAAAATGAAAAGTAATACAATAAAGGAAGAAGCTAAGCAAATGAAAGCTACTACTAAGAACGGAAGCAGTTGTCCTCCACCTGTGGCTAGTTGGTGCATAAGCCCCCAATCCTAGAGGGCTTTGTGGGTGGTGCTTAGGACCCCATCTTAGAATTCATGGGTTTGAGTAAGGACATGTGCGTGTTTGAGAGTACTGTGCTTCAGCACTCTATGTTAAAATAAAAAGAAACCAGCTAAAAAGATGAATTTTCCTGCAGGCTCAAGTTATGCATTACCATTCCTATGTGTTTGGGCTAGCCGTCCAGGAATCATCATTAGTTTTGAGTAAAATTTTAAGAAATTGAAGAAAGAAGAGTTTGTTCTGGGAGGAAAAAAAAAAGCTTTCATCTCTGAGTTGTCATAACGTAGAATTCTTGTAAAAAAGTTCCCTTCTCGCATAGTCACTCCTACTCCAAGGCAGCCATAACTGTATTCCTACTCTTTACCTTTCTCTATTATTCCAATTAATTATTTGCATTAGCAAGACAAAATCAAGCATGGCTCCAGCAGGGCATGATTCTCTACTTTACAACAGATGAATGAACAGGGGAAGAAGATTGATGGCTGCTCTCAAGCCAGCATGATTGAAAAACAGGAGAAAGAAGTTGACTGATCCAATTGAGCATAATTCCAAACTTTTAAAAAAAAAACTGTTGAAAGAAGAGAGGTTATTGAGCTATACCATGACAAGCAGAGATGACTAAGCCCCAAGCAAATCGCATCTCTCCAACCAGTGCAGACACCTGATGCGACGATTACCATCCGATCATCACCAAGTACTAGAACCCTCAACAAAAGTTCCATCGGAAGGTCCTTCCACCCTGTTATGGCAGCCCCAGTTTCCATTTTGCCTCGGCCGTCGACAACCATAAGGCTCCTAAACCAAACATCCAAATTCCCAGTCAGAGGCCTCCCTCCAACCATTCTCCCACGTAACAGCCCCTATCAAACGACGAAGATTACACATGTTTAACATACCCAAAAACGTGAAAAACGCAGGCCAAAGGCATCCGAAACCCTAGAAATGTCGTACTCAACTATAAAAAATAAAAAAATTAAAAAAGAAAACTCGATGGAGCGATTAAAAACACCTACATCGTCCCGATGCACTTTATAAAAAAAATAAAAATCCCAAAAAAGCGCCTTACAGCGTCCAGAGACTAGAAACTCTAAGCGAAGAAATCAGCATATCAGAAAGAAAAATAACAAAAATAAAATTAAATAAACAGCAAAGAACTCAAAACACTCACCAGATAAATCGAAACCTGGGCCGAACTATAAATCGCAAAAGAAATCGAAAAGGGAAATGATGGATCACCTTTCGAAAGAAAAGGATAGCAAGAGAATCTCCCCAGAGGAGGAGAAAGGGGCAGCGTGTATGCGAGGGTTTAGCCTACCTTCCTCTCTCGCTCTCTCCCAACTGTTGAAAGTGTTTATATATATAGAGCAACAACGTCTTCAACTGGGAGATATGGATCGGAGCTGCGTGATGCTCGAGAAGACTCGAAGGAGAACAGAGTACGAAGAAGAGTAAAAGAGAAGCGTTGGCGGTAGAATAGACACGTGGAGGTCAGGGAATTGCAGCTGTGGGGAGAACCGGTGGGTCCTGGATGCCACGGCGAGACGGAAGAGATTGCGGGAAGGAATCGACCGTCCAGAATCGAGGCCGCGCGGCAATAGGCAAAATGGAAAGCAGGACGGACGCGTTGGAAAGCAAAGCGGTCAAATGTAACGGAAAGATAACTGCTCTAATAATTTTTTAACAAATTTAATAATCATATATTTATACATAAAATTTTCGTAAAAACTTATTTTCAGATATTATAATACAATATATATTGTGATACTAATACAATTAAAACATAATATGGAACACATATTAATATAATTTCAAAACTTTGATACATTTTGCAGAGTATTCTCAATTTTTTTCATTCATGACCATATGAGTTTTTTTTTTAAGTTGAGCGACGTAAATCAAAAAAAATATGAGGACTGCAATTAAGCAATAATTTAAAAAGAGTTAATTTGCTAAATCATTCAGTACACAACTCATCTTAATTTGTTGGTTGGGAGCAACCAATTCGAGTCTTGTGTATGTGATGTGTGTATGAATCTGTCTTAATTGGTAAACAACCTAAATGTCCCAAGAAAAAGCTAAATCATTTAGTGAAGTCTGTATTTGTAAAGAAAACGTCAAAATCCTTTGGCAAATTCTTCACACATCTGAAACTTTCGCCAAACCCTTTGGATTTTTCACTGATTACTCCAATCATTTTGGCGTCTTCTGCATGCTGCCTGCGATTCCATTTACACAAAGTTTGTGAGGCTAGTCGAGTCACTCTACGGGAGATTGGCAAGTGAGGGGAGCTGGACAAGATCTATTAAGGGATGATTAAATTGATTAATTTGTAATTACTATTTTTTGGGAAAATTTTGGGGCTAAGCCCTTTATATTAATGAAAACATGAAATTATAATAAAATAATATAAAACATCAAACATAAACAACAATTATAAGAGAGAGAAGGTCTGCGGGTTTCTAGAGAGAGAAGGTTTTGAATCTGGTGTTTTCGCGGTTTCCTTCGTCTCCGGCTATGGCGGCTACTGGCCGGCCGCCGTCTGATCCTCCGGATTGTCACCGATCTGTTGAATTTCAATCTTTGATTGTTCAATCTGTTCAATCGTCCTCTCCACAATTTTCCGTCAATGGCTCTAACGGCTGTTTGAACTCAAGATTGGGATCCAAACCTCTTACCATTATTAATGGATTTGGGTCTATTGCCCAGCATGATAATTCGATTCCCACGGGTGACAATAAAGGCAAAGGTGCGATTGATTTGCTTGATCGTATCCCGTACACTAACTCGGTTTCTAAGGGTATTTCTTTTGGATCCCTAGATCAAGAAGTGTTGAAATCTTCGGCTCGGATCTTCAATATACCGACCATTACCCTTGATGGTTTGTCTATTTGTGTTCCGGAGAAGAATTCTGTGAATGTTGGTGAACCAACTAAAATCTTGAATTCTACTGTTCCATTGGGTGTTTATAACTCTGATATTTCTGTGGAGGTCTAGGATAATCCGAAAAAACTCTTTTACCGATGCATGGAAAAAGCCAAATCATATCAAATTACATTTTGATATGAATTCAATTGAATTATCTTCAGATGGTGTGGCTGTAAAATTGAATTCGGAAAATGAGCTTGCAAACTCTAAGATCCTGGCGAATTATGTTGTTCTGAAGGTTTTGGGAAAACATATCCCGTTCTCAATATGCAGCATTGAACTCCGAAAACATTGGAGCCGTTTTGGGAATTTTCACTTGACTTCTTTAGGTCTGAATTGGATACTCTGTTCTTTCCAGTCTTTTGACGTGATGGAAGAAGTTCTTAGTGGGGGATCGTGGTACATTTGAGGCCACATTGTGGGTTTGGACAGATGGTCTTCATCCTTTTCGTCGTTGTCTCTAAAAGGCCTAACTACACCGGTTTTGATTCGGTTTCCGTTACTTCCACTTCATTGTTGGGATGAGATCAATATCGCCAAGATTGCTTCTAGAGTTGGCACCCCATTGTTCTTGGATGGAATTCTCTTAATTGGAGAAAGAAGGAATTTGCTCGTGTTTGTGTGCGTGTTGATCTTGAATCCAAATTGCCTTCTAGAATATGGGTTGACGGGATAGGAGGAAGATTTTTTCAAAAGGTAGAATATGAAAAGCTGTCTTCCTTTTGCTTTCACTGTGCCAGAATCGGACATTTAAAAGCTGATTGTCCGGATTATGTCTTCAAAGAGGCTGAGCCTAACATTGATCTGAATGATAAAGCCAACCAGGGTACTTCTCACAACAATGCTCAGGATAATTATGGACCGTGGATCCATGTAAAATTTAAAAAGAGGCCCAACTTAACAGGGAATCATATGGGACAAAAAATAAAGGAAAAGCAATTCGTTGCTAGGAATAATATTGCTAACAACACTTATGAGACCACTGTGAATAAGCAAATTAGCAGTGATAAAACTATGACAGTCAATAGTTCTGAAGATAACATTTGCCTATCCAATAGCTTCAATGTGTTGGTTGAAGCTGAAATGAATCAGATAACTGACAATGTACTAGCCATTTCTGATCCTGCTGGGACTATTGATAAGTCAGTTTTGATTGATGAGAGGGTTGATGCTACCTCTTTGGTTTTTGAAGCTTCTCAGGTTTGTCCTCAAAAACAGTTTCCTCATGATGATGCCAAGGATACTTCTATAGTTCCTTCCAGTAAGTTGCTGACTTCTAAGATTCCTCTGAATTCGGATCCTAAGGTTGGTAATGACACTATTGACGGTGCTGAGGCGAATCTTATGGCCTCTGACATTATCACTAAATTGAAACCCAAACCCCAATTAAAATTCCTGGGTCCCATTGAATCATCATCCAGGAAGAGGAAAGTTGATGGCAAAGGTAAGAAAAAAGGCGGGGACTTTTCCCCTTCTGTTTTTTAATGTCTTCCCTCATTTTTTGGAATTGTACAGGGGTAAAGAAGAAGGAGACCGCCCTCTACCTCAAGGAAATAGTGAAAGACAATGCTGTTTTCTTCATTGGTCTTGCTGAAACTAAATTATCTCTTATTGATAGGAAGTTGGTCAATAAGATTATTGGTAATGATTGTGATTTCTTTCATCAACCTGCTGTTGGTATAGCTGGTGGCATCCTTGTAATGTGGAAGAATAACTTGGTATCTTTTGTTTTTACTGCCCACTCTTCTCAGGTTGTTTTTGGTGTTTTGAAAACTCCTATGGGTGTGAACTGAAATGTAGCCACGGTTTATGGTCATAAGGAGTTGCAGGTACGGCGAGATCTCTGGCGAAGTCTTGAGCAGCTTATGACTGAGGAGATACCTACAATTGTAGGTGGTGATTTCAATTGTCTTCTCTCAAGGGAAGACAAAAGAGGTGGTAAAAGATTTTGTTTGTCTAAAGGCCCAAAAGAGATGAAGCTCTTTATGGCCAATCAGGATCTCCATGCTCTGAATGTGAGTGGTCCTAGATACACTTGGTGCAATAACAAGCAAGGTAATGCAAGAATTTGGGAGCGTCTTGACCGGTGTCTGTTGAACTCTGCAGCGCTTCTGCTTGTTCCAACCGCCATTGTCAAACATTTAGCGAGGGTTGCTTCTGACCACTGCCCCATTGTTTTCAAAATTTATAATAAGCAGCACAGTAAAGTCAAGACTTTTAGATTTAAAGATACTTGGAAATCTTATCCAGCCACCAGGAAGATAGTTTCCGATGCTTGAGGTAGGCATGACTTTGGTGATGAAGCTGATATCCTTAATAAGAAAATCAAGAGAGCACTTAAATCGCTCTTCTTCTGGAATAGGAACAAGTATAAGAAACTGGATCTACTCAAAGAAGATTTAAAGATTGACATTCTCAACCTTCAGTTACAAGAGGAAGCTGAAGGTGGTATAAATCCTGACATTCTTACTCTGTTACGTGGGAAGGTTAAGGAACTCAACACTACTTTGCTTAGGCTTTCCATGTGGTGGAATCAGCGGGCTAAGGCTGTTTGGAATGAGGAAGGTGACACCAATTGTAGATTTTATCACACTTATGCTTCGGCAAGGAAGAACGAAAATATGATCAGACAGATTAAAGATAGAAATAATGTGATGGTTGATGATGAAGTCCTCATTGAATCAGTTTTCTTAAATTTCTTTGAAGATAAATGGAAGCATCGTGATTGCAATAATTTAAATTGGCCTAATGCTAATCCAGAACAGAGAATCAATGCGATAGATAGAGCTTTTTTGGAAGCTGAGTATACTGAGGAAGAATTCACTGTTGTTGTTTTCCAACAGAGTTGTAACAAGTCTCCTGGACTTGATGGTTGTACTTCTTCCTTTTTAAAATTCTATTGGGATACCGTTAAAGTGGCTACCTGGAATGCTATTAAGAAGTTCCTCATCACTGGTTATATGCACTGTAATTGGAACGATACGTTGGTTGTCCTCATTCCCAAAATCAAACTATCGGTCTCTCCATCCAACTTTCGGCCCATCAGCCTCTGTCAAACCGTCTACAAATTTGCAACCACAATGCTGGTTAATAGACTCAAATGCTGTATTGATAAGATCATCTCGGCTGAGCAGGTGGCCTTCATCCCGGGACGGTCATTATCAGATCATTGCCTCTTGGCTTTGGAAATTTTCAACAAATTCAAGATCTCTAAGCATAAGAAGGGACTTATGGCTGTTAAACTCGATATGGCCCAAGCCTTTGATAGCATGAGTTGGGAGATTTTGAAGCTTGTTCTCAACTGGTTTGGCTTTCCTGAAAACTTCTCTCTCCTTGTTTTAGAATATGTTACTAACGTTCATTTCTCTATTCTTCTTAATGGTAAAAGTACTACATGGATTGAAGCCAAGAGTGGCTTTAGACAGGGTTGTCCGATGTCACCCTATATTTTCATTTTATGCTCTCAGCTCCTCACCAATGTCATCAATCAGAGAGGTCATCAGTTGGGTATCCAAACCTCTCCTAGAGCACCTAAAATAACTCATCTAATTTACGCAGATGATATTTTGCTGTTCAGTCAAGCTTCCTCCTTCAAGCTTCGTATTATGATGAATTTAATCAGGGACTACTACGGGTGGACCGGACAGGGGATTAACAAGGCCAAATCTCAAATTCTGTTTGGTAATTCTGTTAGACCGGCAATCAGATGGAAAATTGGCAACAAATTTGGTCTCAAAGTTATGGATGAATTTCATTATTTGGGCATTAAGATTTCTCTTAGGAGGTTGGTGAAAAGCGATTTCCATTATGTCGTGGATCACGCCTTGGAGAAGCTAAATGCGTGGAGTGCCAAATCTCTATCTATAGATGGAAGGATGACTCTTGCCAAATCATCTTTGTTATCTCTGCCTACTTTCATCTCATCCCATTCATTGATTCCCAAGAGTATCTTGTATGAGTTAGATCGCATTTGCAGAGATTTCATTTGGCATCATAATTCGGAAACTAGGGGCCTTCATTACATTTCATGGGATGAACTATGTTTACCAAGAGACATTGGAGGAATGGGTATGTTTTCAGCAGTCAAGAAAATTGGACCCCTTCGTGCTAGGATTGCTTGGAGATTCTTCCAAAATCCCTCTTCTCTGCTCCATAAATGTCTCACTGCCAAATTTGGCCATGATATTTGGAATGGTAAACGCAAGAATGGACAGTCTGCTGCCCGTTCAATCATTTTGGATGGTATTAATTTTCTTAAGCCTATTGTCAAATGGAAGATTGGAAAAGACACTAGTATCAATATTATGAATGACATTTGGCTTCTTGAAAAGTGTTTCAATAAGTGGCCAATGCTTGCGGATTGTGTCAATCTTGAGGACTTGACATTAAACAACTTCATCCTTGAAGACGGGAATTGGAACCTGATGGAGATCAAACAGTTTTTTAACGAT
The DNA here is from genome assembly GCF_001605985.2 of Dendrobium catenatum. Lineage (NCBI taxonomy): Eukaryota > Viridiplantae > Streptophyta > Magnoliopsida > Asparagales > Orchidaceae > Dendrobium > Dendrobium catenatum. The sequence goes on along the minus strand of NW_021319252.1, from coordinate 53,991 downwards.
AGCCTAGTTAACCTTATTGTCCAGAATGGAGTGATCCATGGTGGTGATGATGATCATATGGAGCTCCTCTATCAGCATCCGGGAAATCTATCTCTTCTTTAGCATATGTCGAATCCACTAAGTCTCTCTACTCACTGGATGATTCTGGCTTCACTGCTTGGCTCCGGAAGCTGCACCTTAGGCCGAGAATCGAACTCTTTTGGTGGAGATTGAGTAAGTTTGCCATTCCCACTAATGAGTTCTTGATGTATAGACGCATTGGCAATAATGATCGGTGTGCAAGAGGTTGCTCTGAAGTGGAGAGTAGTGCCCATATTGTAGTCCACTGTAAGTTTCTTATTGATATAAGCAAAATGTTGAGATCATGGGGGATTAATGTTCCTATATTTAGTTCGTTGGCGGATTGTCTTTATCATTTAAGACAACTCACAAAGTGCAGTCCTGACATTGTTAAGATCTATTGTACTGCTGTTTTCTATTCTTGGAATGGCAGAAATTACTTCAAGCATGGAGATCCTTTGCTGCCTACTTCGGTAGTTGCTACAAATGTCCTGTTTATGGCCACTAACAGGAATTCAATGCTGGTTAACTAGGTTGCTTCTCTCCATTGTGAGTTTGATCCTTCTTGGCGTCCCCCACCACCGGATTGGATTAAAATTAATGTTGATTCATCTTTGCTTGACTCAAATATGGCTAGTATTGGTGGTGTTGTTCGTGACTTCAAGGGTAAACCGCTCTTAGCTTTCGGCAAGCAGCAGCTACATTGGGATATCAATCAGCTCGAATTGGAAGCTATTTTTTCCTTGAAAGATTTCATTGTCGAATGGATGTTTGATAGCAAAGGTTTAATAATTGAGGGAGATAACTACAATGTTATCAAGTTCTTTCAAGATTCTATGAATAAATCTATGCATGACAATCGGATTTCAGAGAAGATCTCATTTCTTTTTTATTGCAATAAGGTGATTTTCCTTCATACCTCTAGAATCTGTAACAGGGTGGCGGATTTATGTGCCTCCCTTGTTTTAGATAAAAACTTTTGCTTTGATTCTTTTACCTACTCTGATATTCCTTCTTCATTGTTTGATATGTTGAAGAAAGAATATGTTATCTGCACTTTATGATTAGCTTGTAATAGGTTGTTTTTACTCTTTTAATGCAAATGTGCACCTTTCAAAAAAAAAACAATAATTATAATGATGAAGACCAATAAAATTTTCAAAAAACCAAAACCACCATCCAATCTGAAAGATTGAATGGCAAAAGGACACAGGAAATTAGGATGCCTAACATACTGATCCATGAGCAAATCAAATAGAAGTGTCTCATAAGGATTATATATAATAAATGAATATCTCCTCAGTCTAGGTGGCCTCAAGGCTATACAAAAAAGGAGAAGATGACACTAGGATCTCTAATGAAGGCAACATAACTCAAGACGCAACAGAAATCCCATTGATAAAACTTGGTTTCCACCAGAACCAACCAAAGAACACCTCAAACTTGTTGGCATCAATCATCATTGTCCATGCAGCAAAACATCCACAACAAACTTGAAAATCCAGCTCAATAAAGAATCTTTTGGAAAAATTTTTGAAGCTTCTCAAAATTCTTCAATTTCATTACTTTTATTCTAATAGCATTTCTGGTCGAGTAGCACAGAGTAGAGGGAGAAACCCGCTTGCCAGTGAAACTTATTTTATTTCTTTAAATCCAAAGAAAATAAACCAAGGAAGAAATAGCAAAGTAACAAAATTTTTTAACTTTGTTGCTTAATCCATGTATAAGTTCAAAATGCTCCAATATTTTAATAAAGTTGGCCTCATAAAAAACGTATCCATGTATAAAAGTAAATTGGAGATTACCAAATATGAGAAATCACATTAAGAAACAAGTTATTATGGGCTTCTACCGAGCTAAGGCAAAAAAAGGTAGGAAGATTAATCTCAATATTCCTCTTTAATAGCAGATCAACCATTTTTAATCTGTCCAAAATTGTCATCCAAATATAAGAGCTAAGGGAAAAAAAGGTAGGAAGATTAATGTCAATATTCCTCTTTAATAGCAAATCAGCCATTTTTAATCTCTCCAAAATTGTCATCCAAATATAAATTGTAAAATGAATAGCATGCCTTTTATACCAAATAAATTTATGCTAAGTAACCTCTGGTAAATGCTCATAATAGCTAGTCAAATATAAACGATTAGTCGGATTTTGCAAGCCTTCCCATACAGTTGTCGGTTGCTCGCCAATATGTATGTTGATGATTTCATCCAAAACAATCTTGGGAATGTCATTAGAAATCCTCCAAGTATACTGATAATTTGTAATTAATGTTGTTAAAATTAATAAGAGATTGTTAAATTATTTACTATGTAATAATGTTGTTAAAAAATAATAAGAGATTAATATAGTAGCTATAAAATGATGACTACATTTACTAAATTTAGGTAAATCTAAATATTTTTAGCAGATTTATATTATTTTGTTTTTAATATAATAGTTGATTAATATTTTTATTAGATTAATTTAGTAAGATATTTATTTTTTGGTAATACATGAATATAGTAATAAATTAAATTTAGTGATAGATTATTGTAGTAGGTTAGTTTTGTTACATTTAGATGAAAAAAAATTTGCTAATTTATGAAATAAATAGTTATGTTAAACACGAAATAATTATTCAAATCTTTTGTTTATTAGATTAATGTATATGTTGTGTTAATTTGAAATAAACTCATGTGGGGGAAGTTAATGCTTACTTTAAGGTATTCAAACTAGTTAAGTAATAAAAGATCTTTCAAATAAAATTTGAATAATTTAATATCATAGAGTAACATCTAAATAATCATTTTACTATAAAAATAATTTATGGATAATCAAATTAATTTTCCTTTTTAGATTAAGTAGGACTACATATAATCCTAATGATGCAATATATGAGACTATTAAAAAATAAATCATTTAATTAAACTTATTGAGAAGTAGATCATTGTTATATATAAATTACTTATTCTAAATGATAATAATAATAATATGAAGCCAGTTATATATGATTAAATGTAATATTCATATAGTATATGCATACATTTAGAGAAGAAGTTTAAAAGTGAGGGAAGTATAGTTCTTTAACTAAAAATTTATTTATTTTATGTTTATATTTATTATCCGTAGCATATGATCCTCTATTTATTATATGTCAGTTAACTAAAAGTTATTTATTGTTGGGTAAAAATTTTTTATGGCATTGAATTATCAACAAAATTATTATTCAAAGCATATAAAGCTGTAATTGTTGTCTTCTTATGTAGTAAGGTCACATCACATGAGTTGTAAAATAGTGTTGTTGTAGTTACGATGGCCATGGTAAATGGGCCAATTTTTATTTATGGCTTTGGATGTTGTGTGTTTGTTCATTATGATTATTTATTAATGCTTGCTTGAACTTGTCATAGTTAGTCTTCTTTAAAGTTGTAATGTCTAATCAACATAAATCAATTACTTATTCCACTCTTAATGCATGCATTCTTGAAAATTCTCTACATAAGTGATGCATCTAGAGCGAGGAGCTGTACATTGAGTAAAGTTGTTTATATTAATTTCTCTTTTTATGAAATACATAAGCCCTCAATTTTTATTTTTCTAGTTTGAGCCATGATGCATTAGCATATTTTAGAGAATATTCGGGGAATCCCAACGAAAGATTTTACTGATGTTGGAAGTGCAAGGTTGTACGAGGGTGTAGCTAGGTCTTTTGATACTCCGCTAGAGTTAAGGTGAGGGCGAATGATATTTTTTGATGTTGCATCCATGAATGGATGTAGGGTGGTGACTTCTTATCAACTTGCATGAGAAAGCTATGACAATAGACTTCTATAAATCACAAAATTTCTTAAATAGTTGATATTTGAAACACCTATAGCATATGTTCGTAGAGCAAGATCGTCACATTTTTGCTTAGACTTTCTACAAATGTGTTACTATGAGTTATCATGTGAAAGAGAATTTGGAATTGTAGAGATCTTCAGAAGGCACCAATAGGCGCTGATCATTTTATTCTCTATCAAACCTAGTGGAGTCATCCAATATGGAATATACATACATGGTGAGGTATACAAGTTTATCTATTATCCCTGGCTAATATCCTAGAGTTGCCAAATGTGCTTTAAATGGCCTAAGATAATCTGCATATGGATCTACTCCATGTGGCATTGAAGGTCCACCACCTCAAAGGTCGATGGTATTGTGAGACCTCGTTCCCTTACTGTTTCTCTCTAGATTGGATTTTTCTCCCAGGATCGTCCGGGACGATAGTGATATCGTCCAGGCCGATCTGTACTGTTCAAAATACCGTCCTGAGAATAGTTCTGGGAACCGTCCAGGCCGATTGATTTTGGTCCCCTCACACTCCTCCCTCACAAACTCACCTTCTCCTTCCTCTCGCAAGCCCTAAATCCCTTCAAGAAGCTCCCTCTCAAGAGTTCCCTTCTATTGTCACGCTCCTCTCTATCTTTTTAAAATATAAAAGTATTACTTAAATATCACTCCATTAAATCCTAAGATTTTCTATTTAGTTGTTTTTATTTGTACAGTACGATCAGTTCAAAATAGCTTTCATCATGGTTTAAAGGAATACGAACATGCAACAATTCTCAAATACATCATATAGTATGATACAAATATCATCTAGTATGATGTACTATATTTCTTCTGCTTGTAGGATGAATGCTGGGATGACTAAAATTCATCTCTATTCATCGTTTGGTATGATCTAACTCGTACTGTATAATCAGTTAAAATCTTCATATTGTTTGGTGCGATGCATACATCATTCAATATGATTAGTTCAAAAATCAAGTGTTCTTCCGGTATGATCTTTAGGATGACCAAAAATAGCCTTAGTTTATTGTACGGTATGAACTAGGTCCTATGTAAAGTAGAATCACCAATCATTAATTAAGCCTTGATTTAATTGATTAATCACGGGAGTCAATTTTAGCAAGTATTCAAATATTCATACAATATAATGTGATCATACAATATGATTAGTTCAAAATTCAATGATTTACAAAATTGCTTAAATTAATTTGGTGGTTAGGATTTCGGACTGAAAATGAATCGTATAGTACGATTGTGATCATAAAGTATGATTAATTCACAGAAGATAGATGTTGAGATATATTGTTTCGTATAGTATGATTTAAAATCGTATAGTACGATCTAAAAATAATAATTTTTCCCTTAAAAAAACTCTCCCCCTATGTGTTTGCATGATTACTCAGTTTGCATACACTTTTTATGGCAAACTCTAGAATTAAAGAAAAAATAAAGAATATAATGTTACAGACTCCTTTACTTTCTATTATATCCAATCTTGAGTCTTATATTATCTTGAGTAGTATGTGATCTCCCTGAAATATTAGTACTCATAAACAAGAGTAATATTCAAAATATTTAGTGAATAATAAAATAATTCAATCAATATTATTTATCATCATCAAAATCTCAAACTAAGGGTCATAGGCTGCAACATTTTCCACTGCCCACTACTATATACACCTCAGTAATATATGATTATCGATTATTCCAAATATTAATATAGGAAATGTTATGACTTACTTTAGTATGACTAGAATGGAATTTAATGCCCTTAATATGATCATCTAGTACATTAAAATATTATTTTAATTAGGTTTCCTAGAGCTCGTAAAAAGTAAAATATTATCCACACTAACACTAGGATAATTGAGAGTAGTTCCAAGAACTATTCTCATTCCTCCATAACTATTTTTCATCCATGTCCATAACTACCACATGATTAGGAGCCCTCTAGATACTATTTGTACGTTTAATGTTTTATAAGTATTTTTATGTATGCTTGGTCACCTAATTTTTGCATGAGTTCAAATTCTCAAACAATCAACTTCATTCAATCATCAAACTTCACTAAATTGATCAAGCTCAATCATTAATCTTCAATCATTAAATTGGTAAAGGTTAAATTATTAATCACTTCTCAGTTATTCATGGACGATAAATTATTTAGTGATTTGTATTCAATCAAAATCAAAATCTAGACTCAAATCCTTCTAAATTCTTCATTGGACATAAATATTCAGTCACATTTAATCCCTCAATCAAAAGCGAGTGTAAAGCCCAATGCTAAAGGTCGAGTTCAAATGTAAACCCTAAAATCCTTTAGACTTTTTCCTTTACCAGAAAATTTTTAAATTGGCTCAAATGAAAGTTTGTTAGGGATGTTAGGCCCCTTATGAACTGGCCCAAGACTAATAAAGAGAGAGGTGAATTGGAAAAGAGTAATCTTTAAATCAAAACACAAACCAAAACCAATATCACCACAATAAAAACCAAATGCAAAAATTAAATGCAGAAGTAATAAAGAAAGAACACACCAGATTTATAGTGGTTCGGTCAAACCTTGACCTACGTCCACTCCTTGGAGACACCCTCCAAGTATTGCACTAAAACAAGTGTCTCTCCTTTAGCCCCCACAGCTAGGCGGAGAAGCCCTTACAAAATCACTTCCACCTTCCCCGGTGTGGCGGAGTCGCCGGGTCCTTTGACACCAAAGAGATATTCTTCTTTGGTGAACTTCCCTTGATACAAGCCTTGAATCCGACGGTATTCAGGTGCGAGCTTACCAGAGCAACCATGTGGAACCCCATCCACACTCCCTTGAGTCCCCCCCCTCACAGGATCTTCTCCCTCTCTCAAACTCCACCCTTCCTCACTCCCTTTCAAGCTTTCTCTTCAAGTTTCCCCCAAAAGAACGAAGTTACAATGGCTGCCAAAGTCACTTTACAAAGTGCATTGACATCTCTTAAATAGAAGAGCTAAAAA
>NW_021319252.1:36903-47029 GCF_001605985.2 Dendrobium catenatum | reverse complement strand
GGAAGAATTCTTAAATTAGGGCACTGATTTTTCATATGTCCAGACTTCCTACATCGAAAGCAAATAATGTCAGAAAAAATATGAACATCTTTACAATTTTATCTTTTTTTCACTTTTGCTTATGCTTTGATGAGCTTTGTGATTTGCTTGACAAGTCATTGCATTCATCACCAATTAAGCTATCTCTTTTCGTATCTTTAGCTTTTAGCACTATCGCTTCACCTGCATCCAAAAATCTTTGACCGAAACTTTGCTCGTAGGCAATGAGTGAGCCAATCAAATTATCAATAGAATATTCATTCAAATCTTTTGATTCACAAATAGCAACAACTTTGGCATCAAATTTGTCAAGTAAACAACGAAGAATTTTATTGACTTTTTAAAAATTTGAAAACTCCTTTCCTAAAGCATGTAATGATATTACAATTTGAATAAACTCAGTATACATGTCTAAGATCATTTCATAAGGTTTCATGGAAAACATTTCATAATCATGCATTAACACATTCAACTTGGATTGCTTTATTTCACTAGTGTCTTCGTATATGGTGTGTAGTTTATCCTAAATTTTCTTACCAGTAGTGCACGTAAATACTAATATATTTAAAGCACAGAAAAAATAATTTAAAGATTTTGCATTCAATTGAGTATTAATTTGTTCTTCCTTACTCCATTGATTAAAAGGAATATCAATTTTAATTCCATCTAAAACTCGTGGCGGTGAAGAATAATCATTTAAAATCATATGCCACATATAAAAATCTATCAATTGCAAGAAAATAGACATGCGAGTTTTCAAAAAATCAAATGACATATTTTCAAATAAAAGAGGTCTGGTGATTGAATAACCTTCCGCAATATTAGGATTAGCAAAATTAGTCATGGATCAAAATTCAAAAGCTTTTAAAAACTTATTTTTTGAAAACGGCTCTGATACCACTTCAATGTGCTCTGATACCACTTAAAAGTGATCTGATGACACTAAAATGGGCTCTGACACTACTTGAAAGTTTGTTAGAGATGTTAGGCCCCTTATGAACTGGCCCGAGGCTAATAAAAAGAGAGGTGAATTGGAAAAGAAGAATCTTTAAATCAAAACACAAATCAAAACCAATATCACCACAATAAAAACCAAATGCAAAAATTAAATGCAGAAGTAATAAAGAAAGAACACACTAGATTTATAGTTGTTCGGTCAAATCTTGTCCTACGTCCACTCCTTGGAGGCACCCTCCAAGTATTGCACTAAAATAAGTGTCTCTCCTTTAGTCCCCACAGATATACGGAGAAGCCCTTACAAAATCACTTCCACCTTCCCCAGTGCGGCGGAGTCGCCGGGTCCTTTGACACCAAAGAGTTCTTCTTCTTTGGTGAACTTCCCTCGAGACAAGCCTTGAATCTGACGGTATTCAGATACAAGCTTGCCAGAGCAACCGTGTGGAACCCCCTCCACACTCCCTTGAGTCCCCCTTCACAGGATCTTTTCCCTCTCTCAAACTCCACCCTTTCCTCACTCCCTTTCAAGCTCTCTCTTCAAGTTTCCCCCAAAAGAATGAAGCTACAATGGCTTCCAAAGATACTTTACAAAGTGCCTTAATATCTCTTAAATAGAAGAGCTAAAAACGAGCTCTATTTGTTCAAATATGCCTCAACTTTATCATCCAGGCTGATAGGCATATCGTCCTGGCATATTAGTTCAAATATGAGGAAAATCATCCTGAACATCGCCCTAAAATGAAGCTGGATGATGTCCAATAGGCTTGGACGATCTTGTGATTGGCTTGGCCGATGTGATCATGCAAATCACCATTAATTGCTTTCCTTAATTGCCATATTTATTTAAAAAAAATTGCTCTGGATCAGCCAGGCCGATCCAGATAGGCCAGGCCGATCCACTGGGACGATGTCTAAAAACAAGTATTTCCTAAGTAGATTCGGCGGCAGATTCTTTCTGAATTGAGCCTATCGTCCTGGCCGATACAAAAAACATCTAGGACGTTGTGTTTTACATAATGACGGCTGCTTTAATGAGGATGCCCTAATTAGGGTTTCTGCTTTTGAACAGATCATCCCGGAAGATGTTAGCAAAAATAGTAAACTCTAGGGAACAGTCAGAAAATCTTCCAAGTTACAAAGCATCAGGAACCACACCAAATATAATAGACTCAAGAAAGGAAAAAGTGTACAAACTGACTCAGACCTAGTCTACCCAATCTTGAGCTGGTTCCAAATTGCAGTCTGATCGTGTGGATCTGAAATGTTAGTAAATAAGGCCGTCATAAAAAAATAGAAGTGTTTGCTATCATTAAAATCATAAATCATAGATCCGAAGCATCAAAATCCATGGTAGAACCCTTGAGATTTTATTTGATTATTCACATATTGATTAGATACATCCTTACAGTCTTCTTATTCATTTTGGAAACTTGCATAACCTCTTAACCCATAAAACCCATTGCCACAATCAATCTTGAAAAACCATCAGTTATTTATAGTTTATGTCATTAGACATTGCATCTTGATGTAGAATACCCTATAAGCTTTAAAAATCAATTATATTTGTTCATAATCATCATGAATTTGATTTGAACCAATTTGAACTCATGCTGGACCATGTTTGACCTTTTTTGACCAATAAATCCATTTTGAACATAAATCTTTTATATGCACAAATCATATTATAAATGTCAATCTAATAAATAAGCTTAGTTCCTAGAGATTTAGCAATTATTCATGATCATATATAGACCCCATTGAACTTTTGAATGGGCTAGGTTAACCATGATTAGTTACTTTGACCACTTAAGATATATTTTAACCTTAAACCATAAAACACACATGGAAGCTAAACCGAACCCCACCAAAGCATCTGAACTCCTCTAAACATTAAAACATACATGCTTAAACCCAATTGAGCATGGCGGACCAAGTTGACCAAGGTAAACAAACTAATTTTAAACCTTTTCAAACCTAAATCCTAATAATCTAAATAAATCAAGCCACTCTAACTTTTTAGGACTATTTATTGGGTCCATAAGAGTCAACCATAGGTGACCCAGCCATTGGGCTCACTTGGGATAACAAATTAGGCTAACCCAAGTGGCAAAAAGATGGTTCACTTTAGCCATTTCCAAACCCAAGCTAAATCAAACTAAGGAAATTCGTGCATTAGATGCCCTAGATGCTAGTACATTAAACCTAGCTAGCCCAGCCCTTAGGTTGACTTGGGTCAACCAAATGGGATAACCTTGAACCAAACCCTAAAAAACTTAAATCCTTATGTCATCTTAAATATAGTGATCCGAGCACCATAGTCAATGATAATGGTTAGAGTCCCACAATTGTGAAATTAATTATGGTTGGAGGAGCATAACCAAGTAAACATGCTAGGATGATTGTAGCTGGGAGAAGAAGTCCAAAAGGCCATAATTGATTGGTGGTAGTTTGGAGGATCATAGTTGGGTGATGATGGTCTAGATATTATAATACAATGATGGTGGTATGTGTTGAGATAGTTGCAACTTTATTTTTTATTATTGATATTCTTATAACATGTATGTTTTAAATGATTTCAAATATTATTATTTTGATTATTATTTCTCCTAACATATTTCGGATGCATTATTTTTGTTGTTCGTGTATATTAATATTTCAGGAAAATCATACTCTGAATTGTTGAAGACTTCAAATTAGATCAGTTTAGAATTTATTAAAAATGAAGTCTGTAATTTTTTTATTTTATTGAGTCTGAGAGAGTGCGATTGCAATTGAGTAACTGTACATATACACAATAGGGGAGAGTCTTAAATCTAAAATTTTTAAACTGATCGTAATGTACAATTTGGATTCGTACTAGATGATCTTCATACGGGATAATCTGATCAGTTATTTTCTCATTTGAGCAATCAAATGAACATAAATAAAATTTTTTCTAAGTATTAATTATATTGTATGATCTCCATTTGTATATTCCTTCTAGAGTACGAAATGGACGGGTCCCTTTTCATTCAAAATAATTTTTTCTAAGTATGGATCGTACTCTACGATCACATTTCATAAATGCCTTTCAGAGTACAAAATGGACGGTTCCCTTTTCGTTCAAAATAATTTTTTCTAAGTATGGATCGTACTGTTTTTGTACATGCCTTCCAAAGTATAAAATTATGAGGTCCCTTTTCGTCATGACTTTTCGTCTTGATGAACTTAGAAAATTTTTTCAACTGATCATACCGTGTAATGTCGTCATCGTACGTATGCCATACAGGATATGAAATTGTGGGGTGGCTCTTCATCCCAATGAAGATGAAATTTTTTATAACAATTCATACCAGATGAACTTGGTTCTTTCGGACGATAATCATGTATGAATCATTTCGTACTGATTCACAATAGGTTCGTACGCAATAATGTTTAAACTGTTCGTACGTACAAATAAACGATCGTGTACGCTCAAAATTAAAAATTTCAGTTTTTTGAATGATTTTTTATGACTTTGGTATAAAAGGTCCACTAAAAACTGACGTAAAAAATATGGTCTTCATGATTTTTCAAGGGCAATTGAAAGAGAGAGTGTGAGAGAGTGTTTGAGAGAGATTTCTTGCAATTGAAGTGTGAAGGGTTAATTAGGTTACACAAAGGTAAGGATCTCTTTGTTATTTTGGTTGTCACTCTTCTTCTTGTCTTTCAATTTGCTCGTGAGAAGATCTTTGGATAAGATTTGATACTCTACCGACACTTAGAGAGTGTGAAAGGATGACGGTTCTCTGCCGATACTTTGAGAGTGTGAAAGGACGACGGTTCTCTGCCAACACTTGGAGAGTGTGAAAGGACAACAGTTCTCTACCACATCGGGGATTGGTGGAAGAGAGGATTTGTAAGGACTTCTCCACCTTGCTATGGGAAAAAAGGAGAGACACTTTGGTAATAATGCAATACCTGAAGAAGGAGTCTTCAAGGAGTGGATGTAGGTCTTATTTGACCGAACCACTATAAATCTTTGTGTCTTTTAAATTTCTATATTTTATTTACAACAAATTATATTCTGTAGTTGAAAACTTTTTTTTATATCTTAATTAACTTGCTAACTGAATCAAAGGTTTTCAAATTTTAAATCCAAGATAAAGTTTTAAATTTACCAACTCACCCCCCTCTTAGTTAGCATTGGGATAATAGTTTAGGCTTAATAACCTAATCAAGATTCAATAGTATAAGGACCATAGTTGGGTGATGCTGTCTGGGAGATCATATTCAAGTGATGTTGAATAGATGATCATAATTTAGTGATGATGGTTGAAGAATTACTATAATGCTATGATGAATAGAGGCGCATAATCGACTGACAGTGGTCAAAGGGCCATTATTAGGTGATAATGGTTAGATGATCATAATTAGACAATGGAGATTGAAGGATTGCAATCAAATTATGGTGTTTAGAGGACCAAAGTCAACTGTTGATGGCCATATAATCATAGTTGGGTGAAGGTGGTCAAAGGCTCATGGTTAAGTAAAGATGGGCAATGGATTATAATATGTCGTTGGTTGCATGGTGGTAGTTTAAAGTTAATGTTCAATAGTTGAGCAGTTGTTTGATGGTAATGGTTAGTGGGTATTTTGATGGTGGTGGTTAGGCAATGGTTGATAAAGATAGTTGGGTGATGGTTAGGTGGTATTTTGATGGTTACATTTTGAGGGGTGGCATGATAGCTATGAATGTGTGATGGTCTAACAATGATGTTCAAGGTGTTTATTCAATTTGAGTGGCTGGATGATGTTCCAATGGCGAGTTCATTTGTAGTATTATGATAGTTTGTGATTTTTTTTTTTTTATGGTGGTAGTTGGGCGAATGGTTGTGAGATGTTTCAATAATGTTGATTAGGCGTCAGAGAAATAATAGTGATCTATCTATGGCAATTAGTGGCTATCTAATGATGGGTTGGGTCGCTGGTTCGATGATAGGGGTAGGGAAACATTTCAATGATGGTTGTTAGGCGATGATTTAACAATGATGATGTGAGGTTGTTCATAAAATAGTAGTGTGACGACGATCTGACAATGGATACCTGTTGGCTGTAAGATGACGATTGTTGGCTGGTGTTTTGATGGTGATAGTTGGGCAATGATTTGATGATGATAGTAGGGTAGCAGTCTGACCATAGTGGTTAGGCAATTTTTCGATGGTGGAAGTTGAGCGAATTTTCAATGGTGACGGTTTGTCATTAGCTTGATTGCGATGTTCAAGTGAAGCTCTAAGATTCTTTAAATATCTGAGCTCTCCAATCTCTCTTCCCCAATTTACTTGTTGTAAAGGGGAATTTATTTATAGTTTTTTAAAGTAACTTAATCAGGGGCGGAGCCACGGTGGGGGCACTGGGGGCATGTGCCCCCACTGGCCCGCCAGAAAGTGAAGAAGAACTGCATTCTGGCCGACGACCAGAAGGCGGAAGTGCGGACGAGCGCAAGGGCGGACATGAGACGCCGGACAAGCCAGCGCCGGAGGACCTGCTTCGCGCGGGGAACTTGCTTGGCGTGGAGAACCGAGAAACTGCTTCACGTGGAGCCGTGGAGGACTGGGTAAAGTTCTGCAGCTTTTTGCCTTTTGCAATTTATCTATAATAAGTTTATAACTTCTTTATATTAAAATAAAAGCATTGCTATATAGATATTTCTATGAGGCTACATGCTACTAGCTAAATAGAGATTTGTTGCTGCCGGTGAGTTTGCCACAATGAGATATGTCGTTCAAATATAAGCTCACTAAAATTAAAATTTAGATGATCTCAAAGAAAAATAAAAAATTTTCAACCTAAAATTTACAAAAATAATTTTTGGATTACACATCAAAGGAGAATTTTCCAAATCGCTTGAAATTTTCTAATATGATTCACGTAGTTACATCTCACTTATATAAGTACCCGCTTGAGCGAAGTATTTAGCTTTTATTATTTCCCTTCACAAAGTTATTTATTTCAAAGACTACAGTAATACAACAATAGTGAATATCAACTCTACAGCCGTCATCGGTGGTACTACTTTTGTCTTATCTTATTTTTTTAAAATAAAATAAAATAAAAGTTTTGTACTAAGAAAAGTTTTGTTTTTAATAAAATAAAAATTTTTATAATTTTTTTTTCCTTGATGACAATATCAAAAGTACGATCCATTAAATAAATTCATAAAACTTTTCTAGAAAAGAAGAAAAAATAATTTAAAAAAAAATCCAATCCAACAAATTCTTTGTCGTGATCTCTCCGCCTCGCTTTCCTTTTAGGCCACTAAAATCTTTACATAGAGATCCTTATCTTCTACCTGTGTAGATTACTTAATCAATTAATAAATCTCATCTTACTACTTTAATCATTCATCCCATCTAAGCCTTATTAAACAATTCTCAGTATGTCTTTATAAGGCTCGTCGATGGGGCCTAATTGTTTCGAAACACAGGAAAAAAACTTCCACTAAAATTCAAGATATTTACAATTTGAGGCCTCTACAAGTTGTTAATTGTTCTCCAATCACAGATTTATATCAGATCAGTACAAAGGAACACCCCAAAAGCATGCAAGAAATTTATTTTCTTTATAATATATAAACGAATGTTGTTTTTTTTTTCGGAATTTAATATTGTATTTATTTCAAAATAAGGGTCAATATTTTTAGTTTGAGCTTATAAAACCAATAATCTTTTATATAATTTTTTTTTAAGTTTCTGTTTAAACTTTTTTTTTTTGGACATTTAGGCCATTTAAGGCAAACTCACACACACAATGCATACACAAAGACTCGAACCCAAGACCTCTTAGTTGTAAGCATAAGCTCTCAACCAACAAGCCAAGGTGAGCTGTGTTTTCTGTTTAAACTTGATATGTTATCAGTAAATTATCTTGATCGGGCACGAATCTCGAGGTCAAAATCAGGCCTGAAACTTAAAAAATTAAATCTGGGATCACCTGAACTCGGATTTTAGCAAACTTATAGTCAAACTATGCATCTCGAAAATACGAACCCAAAGACACCAAATTCGACTCAATCGGAGTCCAAATGGGTCCAAATCAAGGACCCGGAGCGCTATTGGAAGGTTTGAACCACAATTTGGATTACCAAATAGTATTCGAACTTGACGAGCTTATAGTCAAATCGAGCGGCTCGACGAGATGAATCTCTCTCTCTCTCTCTCTCCCTCTCTCTCCCTCTCCTTAGGCTCTCTCAGGTCAAGACATCAGCACTCAAGGTCTTACAAAGTGAAGAACAAGAGCTCTTAAATAGAAGAGCTTCGGAATAACTCTTATTTTAGACAAACCGACTTTATCGACTAGGCCGATATGGGTATTGGCCTGGCCGATCAGCATAAATTTTGCTCAATCAGCCCGGTTAGTTTGGGATTATTAGAGTGATTTTGGTCACATCATTCAGGACGATAAAATATCGTCTTGGCTTATTAGTTTAAATCCGAGCCAAATCGTCCTGGACATTGCCCTGAATTGAAGTAGGCCGATGTCAATCATCCACGCCATCGTCCCGTTCGATCCTGCTATAAGCCTGGCCGATGTGATTATGCAATAAGCCTTAATTGCTTTCCATAATTATCATCATGGACGATGTTTTAATTTAAAGAATTCCTAAATAGATCATGGAGGCTGATTCTTTCTGATTTGAGCCTATCATCCCAGCCAATATAATATCGTCTGGGTCGATCGGCTTAATGACGGCTTCCTTAATCATGATGCCCTGATTAGGGTTTCTATTTCTGATCCGCTCGTGCAGGTTAATGTTACAAAAAACAGTAAACTCTAAGAAACAGTCAGAAAAATTCCCAAGGTGTGTGTGTGTGTGTAAGGTGTTGCAGATATATTTTCATGATTTATATTTTTGATGATAACAAACACTTTTATTTCTCTACGACGACCTTATTTACTAACATTTCAGGTCCACTTGATCAGACTGCAATTTGGAACCAGCTCAAGATTGGGTAGACTAGGTCTGAGTCAGTTTGTACACTTTTTCCTTTCTTGAGTCTATTGTATTTGGTGTGGCTCCTGATGCTTTGTAACTTGGAAGATTTTCTAACTGTTCTCTAGAGTTTACTATTTTTGGTAACATCGTTCAGGACGATATTTATATCGGCCTGGACGATCTGTTCAAAGTAGAAACCCTAATTAAGGCATCCTCATTAAAGCAGCCATCATTATGCAAAACAAATCATCCTGGACGATTTTGTATCGTCCATGATGATAAGCTCAAAATAGAAAGAATCGGCCGCCAGATCTATTTAGGAATTACTTATTTTTGGACATCGTCCAGGTGGATCGTCCAGGACTATAAAATATCGTCCAGGACGATCTAGGGTAATTTTTTCAAAATTTCTCTGGAATTTAAGGAAAGCAATTATGACTTGATTACACGATCAAATTATCCTGGACGATCGCAAAATCGTCCAGGCCGATACGCTGGACGATTGGACATCAGATAGTTATTTTTCAGGGCGATGTTCAGGACGATATTCCACGATTTGTTCTGATCGTCCAGGATGATATATTATCATCCTGGACGATATATTATCATTCTGGACGATATAAACAAACTTCTTTTGATCTTCTCAAATCGTCCCGGCTGATTGGGCTTAAATTGTACTAATCGTACAAGACGATATTTATTTTGTCCTGGATAATAAAGTCGGTAACTTGCATTAATGAGCTCATTTTGAGATCTTCTATTTAATCTTTAGCAAGGCACTTTATAACCGTCTTTGGTAGCCATTATAGCTTTGTTCTTTTGGGAGAAACTTGAAGAGAGAGCTTGAAACGGAGTGAGGAAGGGTGGAGTTTTACAGAGGGAGAAGATCTTGTGAGGGGGGACTCAAGGGAGTGTGGAGGGGGTTCCACACGGTTGCTTCGGCAAGCTCGCACCTGAATATCGTCGGATTCAAGGCTTGTCTCGAGGGAAGTTCACCAAAGAAGAAGATCTCTTTGGTGTCAAAGGACCCGGCGACTCCGCCGCACCAGGGAAGGTGGAAGTGATTTTTTAAGGGTTTCTCTGCCTAGCTGTGGGGGCTAAATGAGAGACACTTAGTTTGCAATACTTGGAGGGTGCCTCCAAGGAGTGGACGTAGGTCAAGGTTTGACCGAACCA
>NW_021319252.1:20189-35690 GCF_001605985.2 Dendrobium catenatum | reverse complement strand
TACTTTTCTAAAAATGAAAAATCTACTTCCTATTTTTTCTTAAAATCTTTGGTAAGTTGTGATTGACTTATCTAAAAACAATCAAATGAAGGAAACTCATATTTTTGACTCTCAATCTCTATTTCTTAAAAGAGGTTATTCTACTTTTGATTTAAAATCTTTTTCATATTTTAAATTAGTATTTGAAACTAAAATTTTTTTATCTCCCTACATTTTATTTATCGCATAGAGAACTTTTGCAAGTTGTTGAATCTAACTTATAATTTTCTTAATCAAGAATTCGCTTTATCAATAGGATGGGTTTACTTTTGTTTTTAAGATTTCAGAAAGGTAGCATATTAAAAAAATTGGCCAATGATGCAAAAAATAAAAGATGCGCAAAGACGCCAAATTGAAAAATATACACAAAGTGTATAAAAAATCAAAAGATGAGCAAAGAGCATCATTCAAATTGACAAGAGGCATAAAATGAGCCCACAAAGTTTAATGTTTACTATTCTTGTACTTCTTAATAGCTTAAGAAAATCCCTAATATTTTTGATACTTGAGCTTGAAAATCTTGATTCCTGATTCAACAATTCGTGCATTAATCTTCTATAAGATATATTTTATGAAAGGAGTTTTGAAAATTTTCTGTTTCTTTCTCTAATTTGTCTTATGATTTAGATATTAAATTAAAAAGTTTTTGAGCCTTTTTAAAGAACTTGAGTCTGGATTATCAAATTCTAAATTTTTAACATTTTCTGGGCTATGCGTTGTCAATCTAATTCTACTAAATTTTTGATTAAAACCAAGAGGTAACTTTCTCATTTTAAGAATATTTATTTTTTCACTAGATATGGGAACGTTTTTATCTTTTGTTCGTTTTGTTTTTTGTTTGTGCCTCCTCTCTTTTTTATATTGTCAAAGGGGAAGAACGTACTGTTGAATTTGTATCCTTTTTTTTCTTTCTTTTCAAAAAATTTAAAATAACAAAAATATTTTTATTTCTTCTATTTTTTAAAGTGTTATTCTAGTGAGGGGGAGATTAAGAGAAAATGATCCTTTTTTGCAAATTCAAATTATAGTATTTGCCATCATCAAAAAGGGGGAGATTGTCACGGATATGTTTTCATGATTTATGTTTTTGATGATAACAAACACTTCTATTTCTCTATGACGGTCTTATTTACTAACATTTTAGGTCCACACGATTAGACTACAATTTGGAACCAGCTCAAGATTGGGTAGACTAGGTTTGAGTCAGTTTGTACACTTTTTTCTTTCTTGAGTCTATTATATTTAGTGTGGCTCCTGATGCTTTATAATTTGGAAGATTTTCTAACCGTTTCCTAGAGTTTACTGTTTTGGTAACATCATCCGGGTTGATATTTATATCGGCTTGGGCGATCTGTTCAAAAGAAGAAACCCTAATTGGGGCATCCTCATTAAAGCAGCCGTCATTATGCAAAACATATCGTCCTGGACGATTTTGTATCAGCCAGGATGATAGGCTCAAAATAGAAAGAATCAGCCGCTAGATCTATTTAAGAATTACTTATTTTTGGACATCGTCCCGGTGGATCGTCCAGGACTATAAAATATCGTCCAGGACAATGCAGGGCAATTTTTCCAAAATTTCTATTAAATTTAAGAAAAGCAATTATGACTTCATTACACAATCAAATTATCCTAGATGATCGCAAAATTGACCAGGCCGATACGCTGGACGATTGGACATCAGACAGCTATTTTTCAGGGCGATGTTCAGAATGATATTCCACAGTTTGTTCTGATCGTCCAGGATGATATATTATCGTCTTGGACGATATGAACAAACTTATTCTGATCATCTCAAATCATCCCGGCTGATTGGGCTTAAATTGTACTAATTGTACATGATGATATTTATATCGTCTTGGATGATAAAGTCGGCAACTTGTATTAATGAGCTCGTTTTGAGATATTCTATTTAAGCTTTAGCAATGCACTTTGTAAGTGTCTTTGGCAGCCATTGTAGCTTCGTTCTTTTGGGCAAAACTTGAAGAGAGAACTTGAAAGGGAAAGAGGAAAGAGTGGAGTTTGAGAGAGGGAAAAGATCCTGTGAGCGGGGACTCAAAGGAGTGTGGAGGGGGTTCCACACGATTGCTCTGGCAAGATCACACCTGAATACCGTCGGGTTCAAGGCTTGTCTCGAGGGAACTTCACCAAAGAAGAAGATCTTTTTGGTGTCAAAGGACCCGGCGACTCCGCCGCACCGGGGAAGGTTGAAGTGATTTTGTAAGGGCTTCTCCGCCTAGCTGTGGGGGCTAAAGGAGAGACACTTAGTTTAGTGCAATACTTGGAGGGTGCCTCCAAGGAGTGGACGTAGGTCAAGGTTTGACCGAACCACTATAAATTTGGTGTGTTCTTTCTTTATTACTTTTGTATTTAATTTCCACACTTTGGTTTTTGTTGTGGTGATATTGGTTTGAATATTTTGTTTTGATTGAAAGATATTTTATTACCAATTCACTTCTCTTTTTATTAGCCTTGGGACTAGTTCAATAGGGCCTAACATCCCTAACGAACTTTCATAAGGTTACTTAGCATTAGGCACCAGAAGGATTACATTTGACACAAGAAATAGAAAAAGCACATTATAGAGTGACTCTGACCTAATTTACCTAATCTTGAGCTGGTTCAACTTGTAGTCTTGATCCTGTAGTCTTAAAATGTTAGTAGGCAAGGTAGTCGAAGTAAACCATAAGTATTTGCAATCATCAAAATTCTATTTCTAAAAAATAAATACACAACAATCTTCCCCTTTTTTATAATGGAAAACACAAAAACTTTTTTAAGAGTTCAGTCAGTTTAATGAAGACAGTGTAAAAAAAGAACACAAGTCAACTATCATGATCAAAGCACAAAGTAACTAGCATAATCAAAGTACAAAGTAACTAATAGTACAATAGATCACTCCCCCTTTTGACATCACAAAAATGAGGGAGAAAAGTAAAATAAAAAATAGAAATAGAAAAACAGAAACAAACTACAATAAAAGAAAGACTAGAAAAATGATGGGCCCTGATCATCTGAAGGTGGAGGAGGTGGTTATGGAGGCTGCTGAAAGTAACTAGCTAGTGTAGTAAATTGAGCACCAAACCAGGCTATGTCCTAATCGTGCTGCTGTTGCTGGTGAGCAATGTATGCATCAAAATGGGCTAAGTCCTCCCCACGGTGCTGCTCATAGCGAGCTATATCCTCAACATGTTGTTTCTCTTGTGCAACAACGTAAGTGTCGAATCGGGCCTCCCACTGGTCAAAGCGCTCCACCAATTGATCCAGCTGAGAGTGCTGGCGGAGCAGGATAGGTGCAGGAATAGGTTCAGGAGCAAGTGCGTGACCCTCCTCTTCCCTTGCCTGAGCTTCCCCGTCCCTCGGGTGGAGATGAGTACTGTGAAGAGTTTGAAAGGAAATATTGGAGTAGAAAGCAGTGGGGAGATCTTGTGGAGTAGGATATT
The DNA here is from genome assembly GCF_001605985.2 of Dendrobium catenatum. Lineage (NCBI taxonomy): Eukaryota > Viridiplantae > Streptophyta > Magnoliopsida > Asparagales > Orchidaceae > Dendrobium > Dendrobium catenatum. Next base: position 32,208 of record NW_021319252.1, on the reverse strand, counting down.
GGAGGCTATATTTTGTTTCTCGAATATATGCAATTATATTTTCTAGGGCAAGGTTTGGTTTCCTCCTATGACCTGGATCTCGAATTATAGTCAAGTGATCAATATAGCAAAAGATTAGGTCGATTGCATTGAATTCATGATGGGCTAGAACATAAAAAGTGGTGATTGAAAGAAGAGGAGTAATGTGGACATGATCACCAGCCTTTGGGATTATAGAGGTATGAAGGACATGCTGAACAGTCATAGCATCTTTGAGTAAAGATCTAGTCTCTCTAACATGAAAGGTGGCTGTGGTGTTTTGAAGGAAGTGAATGGCCAGAGCCCAGTCAAAATCAGGATCAGAACACAAGGTATGGAGTTTGTCTCTTGTGGTGGAAAGTTATAAAAGTTCTTGACAATCCTAATATGTGATCTCGACGGGACGTCGATTCACATATGAGGCAAGAGCAGTGTAGAAAGAATTAATTCTGAGGCTTGCAAAGAATTCATTCAAAAGTTCAAAATTGAAGGGGACAACCAGAGTCAAAAGAAAGCACAAGGAGGTATGAGCAAATAAGTTGAGTACCATATAAAAGAGATAATCTGTATTAACAGTTTGAGAGACTGTGATTCTAGCTTCCTTATAGCCCAGGTAGGCGGCTTGAGCATCCGCCTCCAGGAAATAAGGGTCTAGTATGGCCATTGAGGAACTTCCGGATGCGTGATAAGAGCGTTTCCCTCTGACCATTTTAAGAAAGTAGAGCACAAGAGATAGAAAACAAGGAGTTTGAGATGGCTTGAGTGAAGAAATCGGCTAGAAGGCTATGAATTTAAAGGGTCAGCCATATTGGCCAGGACTATCGTAGGATTGTCCAGGCCAATATGGTTCAATTATTGCGTACATGCCGATTGTTAAAAAAGGCGGTCCGATCGTTCAGGTTGATCAGATATCGGCCGGGATGAGTAGACACAGGCGACCGTCCCAAAGAGTCAAGCCGAACGACTGTTGAAAAAGCAGATCGTCCGGGCCGATTTAGTGGATCATCCAGGATGATGTCCAATAATGGATCGTATCGACCAAATTTAAAGCATTTAAATAAAGGTCCATGTGTATCGGCCGGGCCGAACAGGTGGATCATTCGGGCTGATTGTCTAAAAATGGATCGTCCCAAGCAAATTAATAGATTTTAAATGCGCTGACACGTGTATCATCTAGCACGAACATGTGTATCGAACGAGACGATTACCAATAAATGCATCATCTAGGATGAAAATGTATCGATCAGGATGATCAAGATGATTATTGCAGAGGACGATCATATCGTCCAAACCGATAAGGGATCGGCCAGGACGATGAAGAGAAGAAAAGTCAAAATATTCAGCTGATGGAGTTTTTGAAGCAAGATAAGCATATCGTCCAGGACGATATAAATATCGGTCAAGACGATGTGACAAAAAATTTCAAATTAGAGGAAGGATGGAATGATCAGAGAAGGCCCAAAAATAATAAAATCAATAAAAAATAACCATGATAAAATAAGAAAAAGGCATATAAACTAGCATGAACATGATATAGTCTCCATGTGATTAATTTTAAAAATTTATAAGTTAATAAGTTAACAACATCAAAAATCTAAGAAACGTTAAAATATCTGATCATGTTTACCCTTAGCTTAGACTTATTTTAGAGTAAAATCGTCTTTTGAAATCAAAAGGCCTAACTTAGAAAAATCAATTGGATAAGAAAAAGAGATTGATCAAGACTTGGTTTCAGAAAAATACCTTATAGAATAATATATCAAAGTAGTTTGTTACAATCGTGAAATTCGAAATCAAATTCGATATTAGAGAAGAAAAACTCACTCTCTAATATAGGGAAGAACAAACCATAAAATAGAATAAAAAATCATATGAGAGATGTAATGACAGGATAACGAGAAATCTTGAAGAAAAAAAAAACTTTGATTATTATAAATATAAGCTAGATTAATGTAGCAAGATAGAAAAGATCTCAATTACAAAATTCAATTCTCAATTTGAGATAGACTTTTGTATAGAAAAAAATTTTTACCACCAAAATAGGTTAGAGAAAGAGACACAATCAACGGTATTTTTATCCTTTAACAGATTAAGAGATGTAAAACATTAACTATAAATTTTCAAAAAGATAAAAATAAGGCATAACATATCAATTCGGTGATGATTAGAAAAACAAATTAAGACATACAAAAACTAAAGTACCAAAAGCAAGGTAAATAACTACAAAAAATAGATAATAAAAAACTACCAAAAATAAAGTAGCGTAATCAGTAGATAAAAAATCAGTAGAAATCAAGTTCATGCATTAATGTCAATCACACCCAATCTGATCCTTAAAGTGCTGAAAGTGTCGAAGGCCAGTGGTTTAGTAAATATGTCAGCCAGTTGATTCTCAGTCGCCACATGGTGTAACTCAATGTCTCCCTTAGTCATACGGTCTCTAATAAAGTGATGCCTTATGTCAATTTGTTTAATCCTCGAATGTTGGATAGGATTCTTAGAAATGCAAATGGCACTAGTATTATCACAAAGAACTAAGATGGTGCCTATAGGTAATCCTAAATCCAGTACTTGCTATTTTAACTAAAGGACTTGGGCCACATAACTTCTTAAAGCAATGTACTCGGCTTCAGTAGTGGAAAGTGCAACAGAGTTTTACTTTCTACTAGACCAGGAGACTAAAGATTGTCTTATGAATTGATAAGTTTCAGAAGTGCTTTTTCTATCCACCTTACATCATACAAAATCAGAATTAAAATATCCAATAATCTCAAAGGAAGGGTTGTGCCTAGGGTACCAGATTCCTAAGTTTTGGGTCCCTAAAAAGTATCTAAGAATTCTCTTAACTGCAGTCAGGTGGGATTCCATAGGATCACCTTGAAATCTAGGACTGAGATAAATGCTAAACATAATATCAGGTCAGCTAGGAGTCAGGTAAAGTAAAGATCTAATCATCCCTCTGTACTTCTTATGATCAACTGATTTTCCATTTTGGTCTTTGTCTAACTAAATTCCTGAGGTCATGGGAGTATTAATTGGCTTAGCTTTATCCATTTCATACTTCTTCAAGATATCCTTTATGTATTTTGATTGATTCAGAAAGGTTCCATCATCCATTTGTTTTATACTAAATTCCAAAAAGTAGGACAATTCTCCCATCATACTCATCTCAAACTTCTTACTCTTTGTTTTAGAAAAATTATCACATAGATTTTTATTAGAAAATCCAAAAAGTATATCATCGACATAGATCTGAACAATGAGTAAATCATCTCCTATTTTCCTCAGGAAAAGGGTGGTGTCTACGCTCCCCTTAACAAACTCACTTTCTAGTAAGAATGTGCTAAGCCTCTCATACCAAGCTCTAGATGCCTACTTTAATCCATATAAGTTCTTTTTTAATTTGAAAACATGATTTGAAAATTGAGAACTCTCAAAACCTGGGGGTTATTCTACAAACACATCTTCTTTTATTTCCCCATTTAAAAATGCACTCTTAATGTCCATTTAGAAAAGATTAAATTCTTTATAATAGGCAAAGACTAATAGCACTCTAATGGCTTCCAATCTAGCTACAGGGGCAAAAGTATTATCAAAATCTATCCCTTATATTTGGTTATACCCCTTAGCCACTAATGTTGCCTTATTCCTAACCACCACTCTAGAATCATTCATCTTATTCTTGAAGACCAACTTGGTTCCAACTACACTTTATCCCTTAGAGCTTTCTACAAGCTCTCAAACATCATTCCTAATAAATTGGTTCAACTCCTTCTGCATGGCTAAGATCCAAAACTCATCAGAAAGGGCATGGTTTATATTGGTAGGTTCAATCATTGAGATAAAGACAGAGTGGTTCACTTCCTTTCTAAGTCCATGCTTTGTCCTAACTCCGTCAGAAAGGTCTCCTAAGATCAAATCTTTAGGGTGACTAAAAGAGTATCTCCAATCTCTAGGCAAAGTGTGTGAATGCCCAACCCTTTCCTCCAGATCTACATTTTTTACTCCTTGGGTAACATCTCCTACTCCTTCAGTGTTATAGTGCTCTACCATTTTCTCTAAATTTTCTACTCCAATGATAATCTCTCCAACATCATCATCATCCACAGCTCTAGGCTTTATAGGATCAGACTCATCAAACACTACATGAGTAGTTTCCTCCACCACCAAAGTTCTCTTATTAAACACCCTAAAAGACTTCCCAACACTAGAATATCCTAAGAACACTCTTTCATCAGATTTTGGGTCAAATTTTTCTAATTGAGACTTCTCATTGTTGTGAATGAAAATCTTATAACCCAAGACATGAAGGTGGGAAAGATTGGGTGTCCTACCCTTAATTGATCTCATAGGGTGTCTTATCTCATTTGGCTCTAACATTCACCATATTGAACACATAATAAGCTGTGTTAACTGCTTCAGCCAAAAAGTATTTTGGAAGTGAATACTCAGCAAGCATGGCTCTAGCGGCTTCCACTAAGGTTTGGTTCTTCCTTTTAGCTATCATATTCTACTGAGGGGTTCTAGGAGCTGAGAAGTTGCGGATAATCCCCTTGTCCTCACAAAAATCTCCAAATCTCTCATTTTCAAACTTTCCCCCATGGTCACTATGGATGGTCAAGATCTCAGAACCTAGTTTTTTTTTAATCCCAGTGAAGAAGGTTCTAAACTCATCAAAAGACTCATTTTTGTATGACAAAAATCTAATCTAAGTAAAACTCGAGTAGTCATCGACAATCACAAAACCATAGACTTTCTATCCCAAGCTGGCAGTGCTAATGTGTCCAAACAAATCCATGTGAAGGACTTTTGAAGGTCTAGAGGTGCTAGTGTCCTTAATGGAGTGAAAAATTGAGTGAACTTGCTTTCCTAATTGGCAGACATCACAAAGGTGATCTTTTGAAAATATAAGCTTGGGGACACCTCTAAATATGTCTTTTGGGTCATTTTCCTAAGGATTTTCATACTAGCATGATATAATCTCCTGTGCCACAACCATGAATCATCAATAGTAGTTTTTAAGCAAAATGAAGCAGCACATTCAATGTCATTTAAATCAAGCATGTAAATGTTGCTGATTCGCTTTCTCTACAAAACAGTGTTATTATTTAAGCTGATAATGCATGAATTTGCCAAAAAATTTATGATGAAGCCCTTGACACAAAACTAACTGATGCTCAGTGTTGGTTGTATAAGTAAAATATTTTCAATGAAAAGGTTTTCGGAATTACCAGTTATACCTGAGCTTGCCACCTTCCTGGTGGTGTTGTCTCCAAGAGTCACCTTGCCTCCTTTCATGGTCTCCAGCAAAATGAATTGATTGGCATCACCAGTCATATGTCGAGAGCATTCGCTGTCCAGGTACCACATACTCTCAAAAGGCCTTTTGTGAGAGCTTGTCTACAAAATTATCAAATGTCAGATTTAGGAACCCAAACATGTTTGGGTTCCTTCTTATTGTAAGTAGAATACAATGCATGCTGTGAATCATGTAACTTGGGTGTCCAGACCCAATGTAAACTATGGTGATTGGTGCAAGTGTGTGCTATGTGTTCTACCATGCCACATGAAAAACATCTAACACTAGGAAAAGGATGCACTAATCAACTCCTATAGTGATGATTCCTTTTAAAGTTTTGAAAAGTATGTAATGGTTTATTTTTAAAAACTTTGAAATTTGTTAATTATTTTTCTAACTCAGCATGAGATATTTTTAAAGAATCTGTGCATAAGATAAATCAGCATGTTTTTTGTTTAATGCATCAAACTCATCAAGTAAAGCCATGTGATTAGTATCAATTGAAGAATGATTTTTAAGAAGAATTTCATGCTCTATTTATAAATTTAAAAATTCTAATTTCAAACTAGCCTGAGTTTTCTTGAGTTTTTTATATGATGCATGCATATGCTCACAAATTTCTAATAATTGATCATAAATTGATTCACATACCTCTTTTTGGTCACTTTGACCAAAATTATTATCTGCCATTAAGCACAAGTTGGTTGTCTCATCTTCAGGTTAAGTCTCAGAGGAGTCTGATACAGAATCCGCCCAGAACGCCTTTTGGAATCTCTTCTTGTTCTTCTTGAACTTACGTTTCTTCTCACCTTTTTACTTGCTTGGGTGAGACTTGAGTGTATGGCAATCAGCTTTAACATATCCTAGCTTACTATATTCAAAACAAATTGTATCATTAGATTTCTTTAAATTTTTGTTACCCTTATCTTTATTCCACTTCTGATGATTCTTGTGCTTTTTCCTTAGAAAGCACTTAAATTATCTTGTGATTAAGGCAACATCATTGCTTTCAGACCCTGAGGAGTCAGTGTTCGAGTTGTTTGCCTTAAGTGCCACAATTTTCACCTTCTTCCTTTCACCTACATCAAAATTTCTTTAGTTCACCCCTTGCTCGTAAGCAATGAGTGAACCAAGTAAGTTATCGATCGAATAGGTATTTAAATATTTAGATTCAAAAATTATGATAATTTTAGCATCAAAAGAGGAAGGCAAACATCTTAAAATTTTGTTCACTTTCTCATAGTTAGTAAGTTCTCTTCCTAATGTATGGAATGAAGTAACAATCTGAGTAAATCTTGTATACATTTCAGAAATTGTTTCATTAGAATTCATACAAAAAAGTTTGTAATCATGCAATAAAATATTCAAATGAGATTGCTTAACTTCTCTAGTTTCTTCATAAGTGATACATAATTTATACCAAATCTCTTTACTAGTTGTGTAAGTTGAAACACACATGTAATCTTCAGATTTTAAAGCATAAAAAAAATAGTTCAGACATTTTTCATTAAGTTGTGCAAGATCCCTATCAGCTAGAGTCCATTCAGTAAAAAGAAGAGGAATAGTAACGCCATTCAATTTTCTAGTTGGAGGTGTATAACCATCCTTAACAAGCATCCACAAGCGATAATCAATTGATTGTAAAAATATAGACATGTGAGTTTTCCAAAAATCAAAAGGAATATTAACAAACAAAGGTGGTCGGGTAAAATAATACCATTCCACAGCATTACGATTACTAGAGTTAGCCATGGATCAAAAAATTCAAAAAGTTTCAAACTCTCCTTTAGCCCCCACGGCTAGGCGGAGAAGCCCTCACAAGAACCTCCATTTTTCCACCCTGGCAAGGTAGAGAACCTATCTCCTTTTGCTTCCTCCTGAAGCTGGCAGAGAACCACAACCAAAAGCTAACTCCTTACCTCTATCGGCCCTTTCACGGATGAGAAACTCTAGAAGAAGAATAAGCAGAGCGATCCTTAAAGCAACCCTTGTGAATTACCTCACAAGCTCCCCCTCACAAGATCCTCTCTCTCTTCCTCTCTCTCTTTCTCTCCTCAAGGTCTTCTCAGGTCAAGGCAGCAGCCAAAGGTTTTCAAAAACATAGAACAAGAGCTCTTAAATAGAAGAGCTTCAAAGGAGCTCATTAATTGCAAGTTGTCGACTTTATTATCTAGGCCGATATGGACATCGGCCTGGCCGATCAGTACAAAACTCAGAAGATCGGCCAGAGCATTGCCCTGGATGCAAAGCTGGATGATTGAAAATTAGCTAGATCATCCAGGGCAATCTCACGATCGTCCAGGCCGATTAGTTCAAATCATGTGAAAATTGTCCTGACAATAGCCCTGCATACGAGCTGGCCGATATTTATCATCCTGAAGTTACTTATGGTTTTTGACTGGATCGTCCTGGCCGATCCTGCGATCGTCCAGGATGATATGATCGTATCAATCATCCTTAATTACTCCATTGATTTCCTGATCAATTAAGGCATAATTTGTGAATATCGTCCAGGCCGATCCATGATCGTCCTGGCCGATAATTTAAAAATACAGTATACCTTAATTATCTATGGCGGCAACTTCTTTCTATTTTGAGCTTATCGTTCTGGCCGATACGCGTATCGTCTAGGCCGATATGTTAATGTCGGCTGCCTTAATTAAGAATCCTGATTAGATTCTCTATTTTGAACTAGATCGTCCAGGACGATCCCTGATCCAAGGGATCGGCCTGGCCGATGTGAGCAAAAATAGAGATTCTAAATCTCTCAAGTGTGTGTGTAGGGTTACTAAGTATCAGTCTTTTGAACATTACAAACTGACTCAAGAAGAGAAAAAAATAGATTACAAACTAACTCAACCCTATCCTACCCACTTCTGCATTTTCATCGTTTGTTCGTCCAATCTTCGATTCCTAAAATATTAAAAAAAATAGGCAGTCCATGATAATCAGTAGGGTTTGCTAATCATCAAAACATAAGCCATGAAATAAGGTTTGCAACAATCTCCCCCTTTTTGATGATGACAAACATAAGTAGGAAAATATCCACAAAAAAAAAAGTCCATTAGAATTTCAAAGTTACAAACCCAACAAATTTTCTTATCTTACCCTACTCCCCCTTTTGTCATCACAAAAAGAGGGTCCAAATATAAAAGAAAACATCACAACAAACAAAGACTAACAAGCAAACTACATAAGACAGGAAACAAACTGCAGAAAAATACAGACTAGAAAAATGAAGGACCCTGATCATTAGATGGAGGTGGTGGAGGTGGCTACTGAAAGTAGCTGGCAAGTGTGGTAAACTGAGCATTGAACCAGGCAATGTCCTGGTCATGCTGCTGCAGCTGGTGGGTGAGGTAACTATCAAAACGGGCTAAATCCTCAGTGCGGTGTTGCTCGTAGCGGGCAACGTCCTCAGAATGTTGCTACTCCTGTGCAGCAATGTAGGTGTGAGAGCTCGTTCCTTTGATTTTTCTTTTATGAATCTGATTTTCCTCCCAGGATCATCCGGGACGATGTTGAGATCATCCAGGACGATCAGTGCAGCGAAATAGCTAATTTTGTGAAGTAGATCGTCCAGGCCGATGTTGGGATCATCCTGGGACGATCAGATAAGACAAAAATCCCGAGAATAAGGATTTTTATCATCCGAGAAAAATTAATTATCTTCATGAGAAATCGTCCTAGACGATTGAAATTTGTTCATATCGTCCTGGACGATGTGGCGATTGGCCGGGACGATCAGACTTGTTTTATAAAAAATCAGCTCGATTTGAGGAGAGAAAAATATTTTGTAAAAACAAAATATCTGAGGAGAGAGAAAGAGAAGAAAAGCAAAGGAAAAGTCGGATTTTGGAGGCCGCAGAGCGCTTTTTGTCCGTCGTCGCTGTTGAGAGGATTGTTTGTCTCGCTGTAAGGACTCCGAATCCTGTTTCTGTTTTCAAAGATGTTGAGTTTTGGTCATTTTGTGCAAAGAAATTGTTTTCGTTACCGATAAACGTGCCGTATTTTGTATTGACAAAACTTTCACCGCCCAACTTTTGATATGTTATTGACATGATTTTTCTACACGTTTTAAGTATTTTCTGTAACGATTCTACCGGTTATTTTGGGTTCTGTGCGATTTTGATCGAATAGATAAATATCAGGTTGTTGATTGATGTTGTTTCAGTAGAATAGAAGTCTTATAATGTTGTCGTGCACGTTATGTATTAATTTGGTAAATTGTGATTTTTAGGAATTTTTGTGTAAATTCTGTATACTGCCGTTATGCCGCTGATTTTTCGTACGATCTCTGATTTTCTGAATTGATGATTCAAATGATTAAATAAGCATACGAATATGAATGTATGATTGAATTATTGTTATTATTACTGCATGATCTTATTGATACTTGTACATGTCACTGGATATAGATATGGATATATGGATATATTTATGGATTTATACAACTGCTCTATGGATATCTACAACAGCACTATAGATATCTACAACAGCATTATAGATATCTACAACAGCACAATGGATTTCTACAACAGCACTATGGATTTCTACAACAGCACTATGGTTTATTGACTTGAAAAACACCATGATAGCCAGTGATTGTACTTGTTCAGAAAGACTATTGTAATGAATTACATGTGTACGATATTGATCTATTGATTTCATTATGGATTTTATTGACATTAACTAGTATAGATTTCCTGATATGAATTGATCTATTAATTTCTAATTGATTTATTGATTATCCTACGCATGATTGATATCAACGGATTTCTTGTATGAATTGATTTATTACTGAATGAATTTACTGATGGAAACCCGTTACTGTACGATTTCATTGATATTTATATTCTGTTACTGCGCATTGCTACTATTAATAGATACTGTATGGATATGCATATTGTATTTATTCATGGATACAGATACCGATATTATTGATTAATCGATATTATGGATTCATTGATTCATGGATACTATTGATACTACTGATACTGATACCGATACTATTGATCCACTGATACATTGATTCATAGTACCGATCATTGATTGATTGATTGATTGGGTTGATTACTTATTGATTTACTTGATTTGATTGTTGTATATGATTTTATTGCATTGATTGATTTCAATTGTATTTGCCGATTATATCGATTTAATTTTAACTGCTCTTACGATGTATTGATTTGATTGTTTTATGGGATTCTATGCCGATTGATATTATTGACTGGAAGTAATTGCTTTACTGATTTGATTGATGCGATTTCACTATTGTAACATCGTTCGTTGTCATCATTGGATTGTTCTCATTGTGGATATGGATACATACGCTGCCGTACTGACAAGGAGTAAGTGATATTGAACAACTGATCGATTTGCAAGTGTATGTTCTGATACGATTCTACTCTATTGATTTGACTGATGTTATAGACTGATACGATAGATAAGATGGCTAGACGACTATGTTGATGTAACTGATGTTATCGACTGCTGTGATAGATACTGTAGAGATTGATGTACGCATTGATTTCTTGGGTTTTATTGATTTCCTACTATTCAGTGATTTTTATTGATTTATGTTCTGTATTAATTTCCGTATCTGCATCGACTTATTGATCATGTGCGACTGATTGATTTGAATTGATTTGATTGAAATGCATATTGCTTTTATTGTGCTTTGATTTCAGTTGTAGGCTTTGGTGACCTACTGGGCTATTTAAGCTCATTATATGTGGTTCATGATTTCAGGGGCAGAGCCTCCCGCGTGAAGCTTTTTTGGTCACTAGTGTAGCTATGTTTTGTAGCCTTTGGCAGGCATTTGTTGTGTAGCCGTATGGCTATTATAGATATTCTTTTGGATGCTCCTTTTGACTGTATATATGTTGAAATGTGAATTATAGTAGTTGCTGTATCTCTTTTCTTTAATGCAATTATCTCTGCATGTCTGTATTGATCTGAATGAACGAAAAAAAATGAAAATATGAAAAAGATGAATGTCAGATGAATATTTTCACTATTGATATCTGGGTTGTCACAGCAGGCGTCAAAGCGGGTCTCCCATTGATCAAACCTCTCAATCAACTGATCAACCGGTGAGTGCTGGTGGAGAGGAACAGGATCAGGAACGGGAGCAGGAGCGGGAGCCTCCTCCTCTCCAGCCCCCCGAGGTTCCTCAGGGTGAAGACGAGTACTGTGAAGGGTACTGAAGGAACTGTTTGAGTAGAAGGGAGTTGGGAGGTTTGGTGGAATAGAATATTGAAGTTGGTATTTAGTTTTAAGGACATAGGCTATGATGTGTCCTAAGGTTGGATTGGGTTTCGTCTGATGACCCGAATCGCATATTGTGGTTAAGTGATCAATGTATCGAAAGATTAAATCCGCAGTATTGAATTCTCTATGAGCCATGATGTAGAAAGTAGTGAGGGAAAGTAGAGGGGTGATGTGGATTCGGTCCCCGGCTTTTGGAATTATGGAGGTGCGAAGGACATGTTGGATTGTCCTAGCATCTTTGACTAAAGAGCTAGTCTCTCCAACATGGAAAGGTGCATTGGTCTGGCGAAGGAAGTGATTCGCCGTGGACCAATTAAGATCAGGATTTGAGGCGATTAAGTGCAGCTTATCCATGGTGGTGAATAGCTGTAAAAGATCAACACAATCCTGATATGTGATTTCGACAGGGTGTCGATTCACATAGGAGGT